>NC_073303.1:75521054-75826054 GCF_027595985.1 Sorex araneus
AATCAATAGTGTCCCCCCAACAAAAAAACTAAACTAAAATTAAATATATTAGTCTAAGAAGCTCAGTACATAAAAGCATCTCTTTCTTGTCTCACTGCACGGGACTAACATGAACCGTCCGGGTGTTCTGTTTAACAAAGTCACCCAAAGACGCTGACTGAGAGAAGATCCAGTTCACATGAAGTTTTCCATATTCACCAATGCAAATTGATTCATTCATCAATCCCAGAGTCTGGGGAAAAAAGAACTGTGCAAACTACACACTTCATCTCACAGAGCCTGTCTGGAAGTAACACCCACTAAAATCTTTATATTTGATTGTCCAATGCTCGTCATAAGGTCATGACTCACATGAAAGAAATCTCTTTTTGCAGGTGTGCATGGGGAAGCGGTGAACCACACCTGGCTGCCATCAGAGGCGAGTCCTGGTTCTGTGCTCAGAAGTGACTCCTGATGGTGCTCAAGGAACCATATGTGTGTGGTCTTGGGAATTTGTACCATGGCTGGAGGACTGCACAGCAAGTGTCTTCACTCTTACAGTATCTCTTTGGCCTCACAAATTATTGAATGCCACACTGGAGAAAATGAGTTGGTGTTTTTGTGTTAGTTTTTTTTTTACTAGGGGTGGGGTGCATGTTGAAGGGTTTGAGTCATATTGAGCTGTGCTCCAGACTTCTTTCTGTTTCTGCGGCTCAAGGATAACTCTTATTTTTTTCTTTTTGGGTCACACCCAGCGATGTTCAGGCGTTACTCCTGGTTCTGCACTCAGGAGCTATTACTGGCGGTGCTTGGGGAACCATATGGGATGCTGGGGATCAATATCAGGTCAGCCTCGTGCAAGGCAAACTCACTACCCACTGTACTATTGCTCTGGCCTCTCAAGGATTACTTTTGATAGTAACCAAGGGACCATATGAGGTGTCAGGAACTGAACTACATACAAGTTAAGTGCCTTACCTGCTGTACTTTCTCTCCAGCCCAGAAATCTTTCTTTAGCACACAGGTGAAATGGGTTCGATTCCTCCGCCCCTCTCGGAGAGCCCAGCAAGCTACCAAGAGTATCTCGCTCATATGGCAGAGCCTGGCAAGCTACCCATGGCATATTCGATATGCCAAAAACAGTAACAACAAGTCTCACCATGGAGACGTTACTGGTGCCCACTCAAGCAAATCGATGAGCAAATGGGATGACAGTGACAGTGACAATGACTACCACAATTCTAGGCAGATGTTGTATCAAGAGATAAAAAATTTACACAGCATATTTTTCATAATGATTTTCCTCTGGGACCCAGAGGAATTGCTCAAAGGGTTAGTATGCATCTTTGTATGCAGAAGTCTTTGAGTTCAACCCCAGCACTCATGGCCCTCCAAACACAACTAGGTGTGGCAAAGAAAGGGGGAAAATACATCATTCTTTTGCTCCAACCTCATCTCAATCTTAATTACTTTCAGCCAGCCTTCTAGAATATGCAGTGATATAGTGACACATTACTTAAAATAATAGAATAAGAAAAAAAGTTATTCTCAAATTCAGCAACAGTGCAAGCACCCACTATTTACTTAACTCTATTTGCTTGTACAGTGAAGGAAGCCATTCTTTACATTTGGTTTTTAGGCTACAAAATGGCTGTGCTCAAGGCTTACTCCTGTTTCTGCACTCAAAAGATCATTTCTGGTGGTTGCCTGGGACTATATGTGGTATTAGGGATTAAACCCAGGTTGGTCACATGCAAGGCAAGTGTCTTATCTATTATGCTATCCCTCTGTCCCTAGCCATGGTCATTCTTAACTCAAGTATGCAATACATAATGCTCTTATCACCAATGAAAGAGAGAAGATGACTTTTGCGTGAAAATTTTAAGTCAGAAGGATTCTATGAGGTAGATGAATAATCAATTGAATCTTTCATTTTGGCTGACTATCGCTGAAATATATCCCATTCTTGAGCAGATGGACATAGCATAATTCAATGATAATATGAATCTCTAAAGCCAAAATGTAAATTTCTTATGCTTTAAGTGTTATATGTATACTCTGATGTAGCTAAATATTCATTTCAAGAAATAATCTAGTTCTTAGTTACATAAGCTTATATAAAAATTATTCTGTGCTACTATTCTTAAAATTCAAAAAGCATTACCATTGGAAAAGACTTACATAAAATAATTACCAATATAATTTTATTTACCAAATATCTACTGAATGTTCATTAAATCCTATGCTACCTACAAAGGTCTCTGAAGTTGAATGAAATATAACTATGGCCTTCGATGCATTTATTGACTGCTCTATAGCCTTCATGAATCTTTGTGCATAAGAATTTTATTATTATAGCTGCTCTTTAAAACCTTGTGAAGTCAAGTCTATGCAAACAGGAAAATCTGAGGAGGAGGAATTGAGTGAAAAAATAAAAATACAACTCTTGACTTTTTCCTTCACTGAGGAATACTAAATATATGCAGAAATCTATGGTTTTTCCATTATTACTACAATAAATAAGTTCTATGTCTACTTTATATCATGTATTTTATTTTTATTATATTTTTTAGTGAGTCACCTGTTTCTATAGAACAAATTCCAACTCTGTCAATTTTCTATATATTTCAAGTTGATTTATATGCCTGTAAACAATCCTCTTGTTTCTAAGACCACTGAAATCTCACAAGATAGGATGTCCTGAGAGAAACAAATCAGTGTCTAGTCCAAGAAGCCTGTACTTGACTCTGTACTTAAGTGACTCAATGGATCTGAATATATCTAGAACCTTCTAGGAACCTATTAAAGCTCTGAGTACCAATGAAACAAGCACTGTGAAGGTACAAGTACGATGTTATGTGGGTAGAAGAGATTTTCAGAGAAGTTAACTGAATGGAGCTGCTGGGAGAAAAGGTGTTTCTATGAGAAAAAGGTCTATGGGTATTTAAAGGTTGAGTGAAATATTTTCAGCTACCGAGAGTATTTTGCCCGCGCGGCAGAGCCTGGCAAGCTACCCGTGGCATATTCGATATGCCCAAAACAGCAACAACAGGTGTCACAAAGGAGACGTTACTGGTGCTCACTGGAGCAAATCGATGAGCAACGGGATAACAGTGATACAGTGATACATCCACCAAGAAATGCTACATAAATTTTTTTGAAATAAAATATATTTCTCTTTCTTTTCTTTGCTAGTCCATTTCCTGATTTAAATATCAGACATTTAAATCAGAACCTACAATTTTATGCATCAGAACTAAGAGTAACAGTGGTAGAGTGTATGGGCATGTCATGCCCAGTGGTGGTTTTAAAGTTTTGTTTTTCTTTTCACTCAAGAACATAGGCAGTTACAAGTACACATTCTGAGAACTAGAATGAAGATGAAATTTTAGGGTGGTAAAAATCATAGAAAATGGGAAATTTTCTTGGTGGTAAAAATCATAGCAAATGGGAAGATGTGTTTCTAGGATTAGGTAGAGTGTATTTTTCTTGTTTTCAAAACTTAGGGTTCAGTTTCATTAAGCATTTTTTAAAATGAAATACTAGTGTTATTGACTGCAAACACAATACAATGAGACATCAATGTAATTTTCTGACCCCAACCAACCTTGAGTGCCAGTTTTTTCTACCCATTTCTACACTTACAAGAAAGATTATTATGTTCTGGTAGAAATTTACCTGTGAAAGGACTCATGGTTCATGGACTATAATGTATGTATGTCACATGATATGCTGGTTTACCGCAGTAAAAATTAGGTTTCCTTTTAAACTAAGTAGGTTTGCCCTTTTGCTCAATGAGTCTTTTGCAGAATCAGTGTCCTTTCAACAAGGAATTAAATATATATATATATATATATATTTTTTAAAGCAGGCAAATATGGGGAACCATCTCAGGAAAACATATCAATTTCTATGTTGCTTTGGATTTAGTAAAAAAGCAAATTAAAAAGCATAAATATTTGCATATTTCAGGCTAGATATAATGTTTTTTACATATAGTATATATGTGTATAGTATGTATATAAAACATTAACCAATTGTACTACATGATGCTTAAAAAGTAAATAATTCTAAGGTTATTAAATCCCTTTTGGTTAAAAATGTTATAAAATATCAAAGTATAAAATTGACGGCTCTTGGTATTTATAGTCCAATGAAATTTAACATAGTGATCCTCATTTATATCACTCACAACAGCTTTTGAAAAACATAATTTTGGGTGGCTTCATATAATGCTGAAATGAAATTCATGGATAACTTGTATCACTTATGCATCCACTTAAAAATGTATCATTATAGGAAGCTAACTGCGATAAAAAGGAGACAAAGAAATTGAATTTTTAATACAGCAATCTGTATTTCCATAAGTAAACTCACAGTCCACATATCTAGAATGAAATAGCTTCATGCCTGTTCTTAGTAGTATAATCACCATGAAACAGTATCTGTAAATGGTGTTATCAGTGATCCAAATATCAGTGATCCAAATATCATGAACAACTTTATTACTATTATCATTGGTAATAATAGTGAACACATCCTACAAAATTCAGCAAAAGAAAGTTCAATTGCCTTTAGGTTAATTTTTGATGTTTAATGTAATCTAGACAATTTAATGCTTATTAAGGCTGGTTTAAGGCATGTCAATAGAATTATGTTCTCAATTTAGATATTAAGACAAGCTTTCTATCTATTCCTTCTTACATGGGATGACTATATGCAGAAAGCAGAGGAGCCCAACTAATCTATTAAGTGCCACAATATTTGTAACTACTCCCCTGATGTGCACACACACACTGCCTCCTTAAGAAGGGTCACCTCATGTTAGAACCCCAAGTTAACTGTAACCTACGTGCCAAATTAACAAGAAAGTCTATGTTGAAAAGATACATGTGTAGGAATAAAGTTTCCGTTAAAAAAGAATATGGGAAGTTTCTCCATGAGACCCAAACTCTGACTCCAAATAGACAACAATCACTCACTTATATCATTTGTATCACTTGTCATCCCGCTGTTCACTGTTCATTTGTCCCTGTCGTGTGCTAGTGTAGCCTAATGGCGTCTGCTCCCTCTAGGAACACGACTAGCCTCAAACTGTTCATTCAGGGTCTTGATAAAGAAGTCTAACCATCTCATAAGTGGGCAGCCATGCTGTCTTTTGACATTCTGTGGAATCCAGTCCGTAACGGCTCTACTCTAGCGGTCATCTCTAAATTGCATTACGTGTTGGCCCATCTGATTTTTGATGCCTTGGTAAACAAGACAGCGTCCCTGATTCTTGATCGTCAAAGGAGGTTGGAACTCCAGATTCCTTCTCTCACTTGAGTGAAACGTGATACTTCAAGCATAGCTCTTTTGATAACTCTTTGGGATACCCGAATAGCATTCTCATCCTGTTTTCGTAGGGCTGAGGTCTCTGAGGTATATGTTAGTGCAGGAAGAATGGTGGAGTCAAAAAGATGTGTCCAAAGCCAAAGTTTCTTCATCCTCTTAACCACTTCTTAGACGCTCTTGAAGTTGTTCCACGCCGCTCTCTTCCTCCTGCACAGTTCAGGTGCCAGGTCATTTGTCATGTTGAGTTCTTGACCGAGGGACACATAACTGCTGCATTCAGAGATGTTCGTTCCATTGAGAATAAATGGAACATCAGGAACTAGTCTGTTTCTCATGAACATTGTCTTTGTGAGATTCAGCTGCGGTCTGACTTTTTCACACTCTTAGTCAAAGTCGGCCAGCTTTTGTGCCACTTGGCTGATATTTGGTGTTATGAGAATGATGTCATCAGCGAAGCAGAGGTGGTGTAGTTGCCGACCGTCTATCTTCACTCCCATTTCTTCCCATTTCAGTTGTCACATAATGTTCTCAAGGGTAGCAATTAAGAGTTTTGGTGAAATGGTGTCCCCCTGCCAAACCCCCCTTTTTACGTCAATGATTACTTCTTTGTAGAATGGTGAGATCCTGGTGGTGAATCCATAATACAGTTCATGGAGAATCCTGATGTATTGAGTTTGAACACCCTGTTTGGTTAGGGCTTCGATGACCGCTTCTGTCTCAACAGAATCAAAGCCTTCTTTAAATCAATGAATGTTAGACAGAGTGGCATCTTTAACTCTTGCGAAACCTCAATGATCTTGGTCACCATGTGGATATGGTCGATCATGCTGAATCCTTTTCTGAACCCAGCTTGCTCACATGATTTCCTTCATCTAGAGTTCTGCCAATCCTATTCAGGATGACTCAAGTTCACAACCTGTAGACGACAGACAACAGGCAGATCAGGCGATAGTTGCCAATATCGTGGATATCTCCCTTCTTGTACAACAGAACGGTCCTGCTGGTTTTCCATTGGGACGGAATCTTGCATTCAGACAGATAGCGTGTGAAGAGCCAAGTACTGGCGGAAGATTCTCCAGGTGTTCGGGTCTGACCTTGTCTGGACCGGGTGCTATACGTTTCTTTACTGACGAAACGGCATGTCAAATTTTGGATGGGAGAATTCGGGAACGACATATCCATCCTGCGGAATTTTGTATGTAGGCAGGTGGACATGGCTATCAAAGAGATCAAAATAGAAGTCATGGATAACCTTTTCCATTGCCCTTCTGAAAGATGTGATGGATTGATCAGGACGTTGGAGGGCAGTCATCTTGGTCTTATAGTTGGCAAAGGACAGGCGGATGTTGCGAATACTTTTCCCGACTTCTGCCACATCAGCCAACACTACTGCTCTTCTCTCTTTGAGGTCTTCCTTTATCAATTTTCTGCACAGATTTTCGAGCTCGGACGTTAGCTTGTGATTGCCTGAGGCTCGTGCCAGACCACGTTGGTGAATGAGCTCGAGAGTTTCCGAAGACAGGCAACTTTTTGTGGCTTCCTCTCTCTCTCTGCACTTCTCACACCATCATGGAGGTGCTGAACCAGTCTATCATATATTCCTCGTCGGTGTTGTCAACAACGGCATCTTCCCAAATTGCTGCAGTAGTACCAAAGAGCTCCTAGTTGGTGGTCATTCTGGGAGTTCTCTTTTTAAACTTTGTGGCCCTTTTCCCTGCTCCGTGAAGTAGAATTTTGCATGAAGGAGATGGTGGTTTGATCCCATTTGGAATTTTGGACACCAGAAACATGGGTCAGGCAGAACCATCGATTGAATATGATGTGGTCAATTTCATTGTGGAACTTTCCACAGGAAGACTCCCAGGTCCAGTGTTTAGATTCGGCCTTCTGGAACTGCGAGTTACCATGGATGGTCTTGGTCAACACAATGAATTCAGACAGTCTCTCACCCTGCTCGTTCCATTTGATTCACTTAGAACATTTATGATTTTTGGATCATGTGAGTGATTGTTGTTATTGTTGTCGTTCCAGTAACAACAATCACTCACGTGACCCAAAAATCATAAATGGTCTAAGTGAATCAAAGGAATAATATATTTACTATTGTTCAACTCATACTATCCGAGGAAGTATCGATATGCTCACCCACACAGGGGCCAGCCAATACCATTGTTTATAGACAATACACTGTGGGTGTTGGCCCTGGTTAGCTGTTGAGTTTTGCTCCCCTTCCTTTCCAGTACCTTCCCTGCTAGCTGGCTCTCTTCCTATTTGCATACTGTTCCTTGGGTTAGTAGTGTGCACATACACTCTGTTCAGAGATTCTGCAGTCACGCACAGTTTCAGACCTCAGCTTGATAATCATCTGCATGTGTACCAGAACATTTACCTGTATATAATGGAGTAAAAAATATCACTCTGTGACTTTGTGAAGACAAAGTGATTTCATCCATTAAAATAATAAAATTAGAGTGTAGAGTGTTCATAAGGTTGGGAATTATCATCAGTATAGGGTTCAAGTTAATACATGATCACTACTTAAGAGTATTTTTAATCCCAGAGTATCAGATACCTTGCAATGGAAGAAAAATTGGGGACTTTGCATCATAAATGCTAAAGTGAGTCATGAAAATTTACAAGAAAAAATTCTAAGGTTTGAATACACGGCCATTTCATGGTGCTCTCAGAAAATGTGTTTCATAGAAATAGTGCACATGGGGTACATTAGCCTTTTCCTTGAATACAATGGACATTTAAATTCATTCCTTTTGGTGGACTGTAAATGAGTTGTTTTAATAAAGTCAACTTTGGCTTTAGCTCACATACATCTGCCCACTAAAACACCTGTCCTTCTTTTCCTAATGTAGTCAAGATATGATCATTTTTTATATATTTTATTTTCATAAAGTAGTTTACAATAGTTCATTGCAGATAATATTCAAACACCAATCCCACCAAGGATATGATAATTTAAACAAACAAAAAGTTAAAAAATAAAAATAAATAAGTTTAACCCGATTTTGAAGTTTCTGTTTTCATTATTGATACAACATTCTATGTAGACATAGTTATTCTTCTACTGAGTCACCATTTCCAGGGGACCAAATTGGATCCCATTTCTGTAGTGGAAGCTGAATTAAAAACTAAAAATTGTCACTCCTGCCTTCAAGAAGTTCTCAAATGATCCACACAGCTGAGTTGGGGTGACAGGTGTTTTGAGAAGAAATGGTATTGGGGCCCTTGGGAGAGGAGGTGGGAAGACTGGTGAAAGGTGTGCTGTTTGAATTATATGCATGAGAAACCATTATTAATAGTATTGTAAACTATTAGTATTATAAACAAAATATCAAAAATTTAAATAAAAATTAAATTACAAAAGTAACAAACTTCAAAAACAACTCAGTTTCTTGGAGAAGACGGGATGACCTGCTTCAATGGCTGTTCGGTACAAACGAAGACACGGGTTCTGAAATCACAATGCTGATGGTGGGCTGCTAATGCAGATCTGGCGAACTGCTTTCAAGGTGATATAGTCAAGATAGATAGGTAGATAGAAGCATCTTTCTTGATAGCAAAGTATTGCAGTATTTAGTCAGAGAGAGGATGTAAGCTTTCAGATTTCCTTTTCATAGACTATATTTAAATAAAAAACTCAAGGAGGCTAACTTCATAATTGAAAACATCAAGCAACCATTTAGAAGATAATCTATTGGAATAGAGAAGGGATCACTAAGAAAATGATGGCTGGAGGAACCAGTTAGGATGGGAGATGCGTGCCAAAAGTAGATAATGGACCAAACATGATGACATCTCAGTGTCTGTGTTGCAAGCCAAAGGCCCAAAAGCAGAGAGACAGTATGGGGAATATTGTCTGCCATAGTGGGGGGGAGAGGGGGGGAAAGGGTATACCCGGGATATTGGTGGTGGGGAATGTGCTGGTGGAGGGATGAATGTTTGATCATTGTGAGATTGTAACCCAAACATGAAAGCTTGTAACTATCTCATGGTGATTCAATAAAATTTAAATTTTTTTTTAAAGAAGATAATCTATGTCACTGATGCTATGGAGTGCAAGGGTGGGATATGCTAGAAAATTAGATGAATAACCCTGGAAGTGACCTCATGTCTAAGAGTGGAGGGGTGTTTAAATCAATGTGATGTGGTTTGATTGTTGAGTGTGTTTGTCTTCTTGATTCAAGGTTTATTTATGCTGCCTTGGTAGTCTGGGAGATGCACTTATTCAAATTAGCAAGTGAATGTAGAAATGCTTCTGGTTGTGTTTCTTAAGTATTTTTAAAATTTAGGTTTTTTTTAACTTCAAAAATCCTAAGAGCAGCAAACTAATATGATTATCATATGACTGATAGAAGGTAACAGAAAATGTTATAGTAGATAAATGACACATCTCTGTGCAGACAGCTCATGTTTCTGTACTATCATATCATTGTACTTCTCAATTTGCTTAGTTCTTGTCTACAAAGGTTTCTCTTATTCCGTCTGTGACCAAATATGGAAATTACAAAACAATTAATACATCTGTTTCAAAAATCATATTAATCAAAGATATTATTACATTTCTGATGAGGTAGGTAAATTATCTTAGGGCTTATGTTTAGAAAGAGAAATAATAATTAAAATACTACCTAGTACTCCTTCTAAAAACTGCAGCAATTCCACTTCATAGCCCTTGCCCCAGAAACCCAAAAAATGGTATTTCAAAAAGTTATCTGCATTTCTATGTTCACTGCAGCATTATTCACAATAGCTAAGACCTGAAAACAACCCAAATGCCCAAGAACATATAAATGGCTAAAGAAATTGTGCTATGTATACACAATGAAATACTACCCAGCTGTAAGGAAAGATGATGCCATGTAATTCACTATTCCATGGATGGAACTAGATGGTATGATACTAAGTGAAATTGGTCAGAAGAAATATATATCTATATAGTATATATACATAGTTATATATTATATTATTATATATACTATATACAAAGAAACACAGTAAGGGGATAACAAATGGCCAATGGTAACAGACCCTGAGAATTGGTCACTAGAATTGAGTTTGCTAAGGGTGTGCGCTGAGGGCGGGGGTTGAGGTTGGTGGGAATCTTGGAACACTGATGGAAGGACATGACATTCTGGTTATGGGTGTGGTGATAGAACACTGTATGCCTAAAACTTCACTATAAACAATACTGCAAGCCATGGTACTAAAATATATATTTTATACAAAGGCAGCTACAAATAGAACTTTGTCATCTTCAGAAAGTCAAAATAGAATTGAACAAGAGTTACGGGCAATGCATTGGTGACTAGTCCCACATATGTCTAAGCTGTTTGTTTTGTAAAAGTTTGGTGTCTGCAAGAAGGAGGCAAGGGACAGAAAGTAGAAGTTCATTCTCCTAAGGCATTTGGAAAGATGGACATTTGTTTTGCTCCACATGGAGAAACATTACTATGTCATTTCTGAGGAATGCAACTGTGTCAAAAAAGAGACAACAGAGTAAAAGAGAACATAAAAAATAGCAATTAATTTTGGAAGATCTGTAATTAGATATAAATACCATACCCTTTAAAATGTTTCAAACCACAGACTTTTCAAACTGTTGACTTCCTTTCTTTCTTTGAAAATACAGATTTAACAAATATCAAATGACAAATTCAAAGATTTGTCAGCTACCACTGATCTACCTAAAATAAGGTATTTCCCAAACCTATCAAGAATTATCCAATAGATATGTCATAAGATATGGTATTCTGTCAAATCTACATATAAACATAACTGGGTTTTTTTAAACCACTGATACAATTTGCTCTAAAAGAAAGTATTCAAAAAACTAACATCTGATAAGGATAAGCTTAATACTTTGCATCATTTTATAACAATAAATTTAGTATTAGAAAGAGAAGAAAATATGAAACAAGAATAGTAGCCTTTTAATGGCTTAAAATATAACCAGAGATATGAACATTGAGTGACAGAAAATTCAGTTATGAAGAAATAAGTAACTAAATGATGAATTATTTCTTTAAAAATGCTGTATCAATAAAATATTAGAAACAATTCCTAGGGAATTATTTTCAACCTTTTTTCTTAGAGGGGAGTATATCCAGCTATTTTCGGGGCTTACTCCCTTACTCCCTACTCTGAGGTCAAGGTTCTCCTTTGGAGGAGCTTGGGGCCATATGGCATGTCCAGGATTCAACTCCAGTCAGCCACATGCAAGGCTGGCACCATACCTGTTGCAATATCTCTCCAGCACCTACTTGCAACTTTTTACCCTGTTCCTTGGTGGTTGCTTACAAAGTCTGATTGGCTGGTGACAAAAACTAAAAATAACCACAAATCTTCTATTGATAACTTATTGTTTGTGAAGCTACAAGACATGCTTGAAGCCCTTCACTCTTCAACAAGATCATGGAAGGGAACTGCGCTCCTACCCTGACCCCACCCCATGCCAAATAAACCCACTGACACGAAGCCTAGCTATTCACTTTGATATCAGGGCCCAGTATTATCTGATGTTCCAGGTGAGAGTCTCCGAGGCACCTCTCACCCTACACTCCAGGCAATAATCGAGAATAGGGAAACCAAGAGAGAAGAGCATAGAAAAAGGGACAGAGAGACGATTTAGATGGTTTGGTTTGTGAGGTTTGTTTGATTTGTTCTTCAAAAAAAAAATCAAATCAGAGCTCCAGATGGCAGCTTTTGTTGACAGCAAGTCTCACAAAGCAAACACCAAAATGTACACCGTGATCTTAAGCCTTCTAAACAAAAAAAGTCCTCATCTTTTTCACACAGTCGGAACAACAACAGTGCACATGCCTAAGAAATCTAGATGACCCAGAGACTGCTGAGAATTTCCTCTGAGAGAGAGGGAGGGGGAGTACGGAATGCTTTATTATTTTGTCAATAGGAAGACCTTTGTCTGATAATTCCAATCTCCTAGATATTAAAATATTCACAAACCAGATTGATAGTGCAGGGGTACTGTCAAGCCTCTCTGCATGTGGCTGACCCCAGTCCAAATCCCCAGCATCCCGCTCCCCCAGCCCAGCCAGGAGTGATCCCTGAGCACAGAGCCAGGAGTAAACCTTGAGCACCATTAAATCACTGTTCAATGACCCCCAAATCAAACCAAAAATCACACATCTTGTGCATCATGACTGTGCATCATTATATATAATTAGGGAGATATCATAAATACATATAAATAAGGGCACATATTTATATGCATAAACATAAATACAGGTTATATTTGCTTATAATACGGTAAGAGAAAGGAAGGTATCACCATGTAGATCGAGTCAGTCCTAAGGGAGAGTGCACGTGAAGGGGAGCATCTGGGCTCAGGGGACAGGCTGTGGGTGTCTGACACTCGAGCTCAGCCATACAGTGACTCACAGTCTATAAACCTGGGGAGAGCTTTTCCACAGACCCTGTACCTGGTGAAAGTTATGGCTAAGTCCCGCTGCTCTTCCCTCCCTCTACCCCCCACATCTAAGCCAAGCTTTCCCAGTGTCAGAATGAGCTGCATCCTGGCTTCCAGAGGGCTGCACAGAGACCTTCATTCGGAGTCTAGGATGCTCAGGCCAGGGAAGCTTCTGGAGAAGCATGACTGCAATTCTAAGGAGACGTGGAGAGAACAGCCTGGAGGCCTCGACTACAGAGAATAGTAAGAAACAGCAGGGGAGTGTAGCAACGCTCATCGAAGCCAGAATGGGAGGGGGTCATGAAGTCGTCCTCCCCAGACCCCACAACAGCCCAGAAAAGACACGTCTCTGATAGAAAACCCCTTTGGGGGGCTCATGATTTAGACCACAACCACGACTTACTTCTGGCTCTGAGATCAGAGACCAGTCCTGGTGGTGCTCGAGGGACTGTATGTGGTACCAGGATGGAACCAGTTGGCCACTGTGTGCCCCCAAATCCATGTTTAAGATGACAGACACAAAAGGTAAAGGCATTCGATTTGCAAAATACGTAACATTTATTCATCCTATCTGATTTTACATTGTATTGTTTCAAATGTTACAGTAGTCTCTGATTTCATCGTCCTCCCTGCTAATAAGTGTCATTTGATACAGTGGCTGAGGGGAAGCCAGTCACACCTGGAGCCCAGATCAGCCCCAACTACTGCTCTCTCCAGGACAACAGCAAAGCCCTGGTGAGAGCAGAGCTGCTCCTTCTCATCTACACACCCTTTCTCTCCAACCTTTTTCGGGGGGAGGGCTTTTTTTGGGCTTTCTTGGGGGGGTCACACCCGGTGATGCTCAGGGCTAACTCCTGGCTCTGCACTCAGGAATCACTCCTGGCGGTGCTCGGGGGACCATATGGGATGCTGGGAATTGAACCCGGGCCAGCCGCATGCAAGGCAAATACCCTGCCCGCTGTGCTATGGCTCCAGTCCCCCTTTCTCTCCAACTTTATTGCCCACAGGGCTTTCCGAGCTCATGGGCAGTACTGCTTCCTCCCTGCCCTTATTTAGGATCACTCAGGCTCTGTCACAGGGGACTGTCCTGTACATCTAGCAGCATCCTTGGCCTCTGCCCATAGGATGGTCATAGGTCGCCCACGAGATGTCTGTAGGTCTTGCTCCCCCAGGGCTGAACACCAGAAACTTCTCCTGACATTGCTCAGTGTTTCTCTGCTGTACAAAGCCACCCCCAGGTGGGCGGCCCATCCTGGAACCCTCTCTTAGAAACATCCCAGACTCCTTCCCTTCAGAAACGCATTCCAAACTGACCTTCCAGCCAAGCCTCCCTGCTTTCAGTGGGCTGGCCAGGCCCCAGGCACTCCCTAACGCTTTCACGCTTTATTCTTCTCTGTGTCATTAATCACCTTTTAAATGCAGTCTAGAGTTATTCACTTGCTTTATAGCCTGTGTCCTGCTCTAGAATCGAAACTCCAGGGAGCTGGCAGACTGTCTCGATTTTGGTCAGCCGAAATTCCTAGGACCTTGAAAGATCCGGGTACTCGGACTGATCTTCCTCCTCCAAAGGAACTGTCTTAGGGAGAGGCCATAGACGTGCCGCCAAAGTATAGATTTCGTATTATTTTGTCCTTTGCATTTGTTTTTCCTGATTGTTTTGGCACTAGAGAACCCCCACATGGTTTCCCAGCATCACTGGGTCCAGCCCTGGAGGTCCTGACACTGAACATAGCCCCTACACACCAATCCTATGTACCTCCAAAATGGTCCAGGTTATCCCCAAGACCCTAGGGTCCAAGATATACCACATCTTGGGTACTGTGCACATACTGAATACATCATAATGAACATAGTATCACAATACCTAATATTAAAAGACCGGCCTGGATTCTAAAGAATTAACGGGAGGGCCCTGGACCCCTGAACACATAAAATACTAAAAGCCTCCAATTATAATAAATAGCAGTGTCATGAATTTGTTGTGTTAAATTCCCATTTCCTTCTTATTTTCCTATTTCAACTTCCCTTTTAATACCTCATCTTTCATCCATCATCTATATAGGCAATCTTTCTAGCCATCCATTCTTTCTATTTGGTTTGACTCTTCATCTAGTTTGTCACAAGAGTTTATGACCTTTTGTTCATTTGTTATGCTCACATATCTGTAAGATGCCAAAACCAACAGAGGAAAAATGAGACCTCATAATACATGTTCTTAACAAATAAATTGACTTTCAAATACTCATCTCGATTCTAAAAATCTGATATTGTGAGAACTGTTCCTATTTACTTAATGCTGTTTATTTAAATTTATGCTAGAGGAAACAAATGTTGTGCTAAATATCTTTACAATCTTAAATTCAGAAAAAGTGAGGCTGGAGATATACAGTACAGCAGCTATGGAATTTGCCTTCCATACAGCTGACCTGGGTTCAATCCCTGGCATCCCAGATGATCCCCTGCCAGGCCAGGAATGCCTTCTGAGTATAGCGCCATGAGTAAACCTTGAGCATGGACAGCTGTGACCCAAACAAAACAAAACAAAACAAAAAAATGTGGTTCTTCATGAAAAATTAGTAATTAAAAATCAAAATCATTTAGCAGAGCCAATAAACTTGAGATCCCTATTTGTAATTCCACCCTGGGAGAGGGTCTCACCACCTACGCAGTACTCAGGAAGTCCGGGTACCTCACTGGCAATTCTCAGCCAACTGGCCAATTGCTCAGTGCAAGGGCCTGAAGACACTGTGCAGCCCAGGCTCACAATTCCGGGGATCCCCAGATGCCCCAGCTGTGCTGAGGGTCTTTGGGGCCAAACCCAGTGTACTCAAAGGCTACCAGGGCTGCACTTCACAACAATCTGGGGACCATGAAGTACCAGAATTGAACCTGGGTTTGATTCATGCTACATATAACCATACTCAACTATAACTTCTGAACTATCTCCTGGCCCCAAACATAAGAGTTTTGGGAGTTTGGCATGGAAATTTTTTATTACTAAGATAACTTTTACATTGGCTTCAATTCTTTCTGTGCCAAATAGTCATTTAAAATCAAACATATTACTGTTAATGCATCATAATGACAAGGATTTAGAAGGTTAATAATCTGTGTTCAATTTCATACCCTACTTAGAAACTTAGATAACAACTACGAACCAATAAGACCAATCAGAAAGTGAAAAGTGATAGTTTGATCACTTCCCTATATCAAGTCAAAGGCACTATCTGTGAACAAGAATAGAACTATTTATAGTTGCTCATAGAACTTCCAGGCAGTTTTATTAATATTGGTGATTATGACTATCGCAGCTATCAGGAGAACAATAATGAATATAAATGTTGTACTGTAACCAAACTTGGAAATTATCAGCTCATTATTATCAGTTTTCATCATTTCCATTGATGGAAGCCACTGTACCCAAATAGAGATTTTAAGATTTAAATTTCAATTTGTGTTCCGGGTTCTATTGACCAAAACTGCAATTTTCACAAAAATGTGGAGAAATCAATAAACATTAATTTAGCTTCTTTAAAAGGTTCAGTTTTTAGATGAAATGTTTTGAATTTGCTAACTACATATAGAGGTTATCATGTAATCTGTGTATAATGCCTAATAAAATTACTCAAACTGCAACATTTTTATGGTAAAAAAAACCCTCATCTTTGTGGTAGTTCAGAATAAACTATTTAGAGTAAAATAAAAATTAAATCCCTAATACACATTATATTCTCGGTATAATTGTGAACCAGAATTCAGCTAACATTCATTTAATGCTCATAATAACTGAATTAAGTACAAGTATTATCATTTCTACTATTTCAACAAGAATGTGGGGTTCAGCAAAGATGCTAGCCTGGCCAAGTGTCACAGTTAGTTCTCCATCCCAATTTACCTTCATCCTGGACCTTCGTCCCACACTTATTCCAAGTTCCTTCCAGATTCCCTCTAGCAAACTGCCTTGCACAGGCCCACCATCACCCAACTGTTAGCTTCTTTTTTTAAATGATATTTTTTTAAAAATTATTATTTTTTTATTTTTTAATGAATCACTGTGAGGTAGTTACAGACTTACAAACTTTCAGGATAACGTTTCAAACAATGATCGAGTTCCCACCCCTCCATCAGTGCCCAGTCTCCACCACCAACGTTCCCAGTAACCCTCTAGCCACCCCCACCCTGTCCCCCCCGCCCCCTACCTCTGTGGTAGGCACAGTTCCCTTATTCTCTCTCTCCTTTGGGGTGCTATGGTTTGCAATATAGATAGGAAGTAGCCATCATGCTTGGTCTATAGTCTATTTTCAGCACACATCTCCCATCCCGAGCGAGCCCTCCAAGAATCATTCACTTAGTGTTCCCTTCTCCATCCCAGATGCCTTTTGCCCAGCATGTGAGGCTGGCTTCCAAGCCATGGGGTGCTCCTCCTGGCTCTTATCTCTATTATCTTTGGGTGTTAGTCTCCCATACTGTTACTTTATGTTCCACAAATGAGTGCAGTCATTCTATGTCCCTCTCTCTCTGACTCATTTCATGATACTCTCCATGTTGATCCACTTAGATGCAAATTTCATGATTTCATCTTTTCTAACAGGTGCTCAGTATTCCATTGTGTAGATGTGCCAAAGCCAAGTGCTGCCGTCTGTGGGAGCTACATCTCCTAGGAACACTCATCCAGGACAAGTACACAACCCACTGAGCCTTCCTGCCAAGTAAGTCCCCTACTGACAGTTTCCCTAAAGTCTCCTGTGCACATCCAACACCAGAATCCCTTCTTTCCCCTGGTTTATGTTTTCTTCTTTCAAAAATATATTTTTATGTATCTTCTCCTTAATTTATTATCATTCACAGCCTTCCTGCCAGTTACAAACACAAACAGAGGGCCAGAGAGACAGCACAGGAATGAAGCACTTGCCTTGCCTGTGGCCAACCTCAGTTCATTTTCTGGAACCATATAAGGTCCCCCAAACACTTCTGGGATAAACCCGGAATACAGAACCAGGAGTAAGCCCTGAGCAAGTGTGACTCCAAAACAAAAATTATGAAATCTTTAGAAATGTAAACAACTAGATCCCACACCTGAAAACACTAAATACCATAAAAATGAACTTATTCAAATATATGGTAGTATAAAATTTTATGATCATTTTATATCTATCCAATTTCTTTTCCATAAAACCTTCCAATAGCTTCAAAGATTTTCTCTGATAAGTGCACTACTAAGAAGGACTAAAAACTTCTATAATTTCATATTTTTCCATTTAGGGTAGAATTGAAAGAATAAATTGTAGTACAATACTACTAGAAATTTAAAATCTCGGATATGATGGCAAAGAATTTGATAAATCAAAACAATTTTACTTTAGTAGCTGTCTCATTAAAATTCTTAGAAGTTGTAATGTTAATATCCTTAAATACAAAGTAGCTCTTAATACAAAAATTTTATGAATTATTAAAGTGCAAAACCCAAATTGCTTCCTAAGACTGGGAATGTTTAAGTGCTTGAACAAGGCTTTTTTTTCTAAAAAATGGTTTGAAAATCCTAACCGCATAATATAAGAATCTGATACAATATAAGAATAACATCTTTTTAAATCTTTTCTTTTCTGGCATGTTGATAGCAAGTAATTTTGAGGGAAAGAATAACACTTAACTTCTACCAAAAAGAGCTCAATCTGAAAGTTTCCAAAAAAATAATTTTTCTATTACAATAAAACTCAGTTCCCCTAAGTTGATGCTATTATTATTCTCTTTAACTTTGTAGTCAAAATAAAAATCCTTTATCTCCTTTTTTATTAAAACATTATAGCATAAAGAATTAAATGTTTCTGATTCTCTTCACATGCCTAAAAAAAAGACTACCATACTAGAAATCTGTCTTGATTCAAATCCTGGGTTTATCTACATTTGTGACTTTTCCTGAATAATGGTACTTCCCACTTGGATCCAAAATCTCCCAAAAGGTGGATGGTGGCACGTAAACAAGTGGTCTATTCATTCTCTGGAGGTCATGGAAGGGCTGCCTGTCCCCCGAGGCCTTCCTTGCTCCATACACACTCAGATCCATTTTACCTATCACAAGCACTCCAGAACCTGCAGTTTAGTTCAAATGAGCAGTAAGAGCAAAGGAAAGCATCAGAAAGCTTGCCTTTCAGCAGCACCTGAAGCTTCCCTTTGCATAAACTCTGTGGCATACAGAGCAGCCTACACATTATTTGAGATGGAAAATTTACACAATGTAAAAATGGAAAACCCACATCTATGGCTCTCGGCTCTATTTCAAAAACATAACACCATTTAAAAACAGATAAGTTCCCCAGCTTGCTTAAACGGCCTAATCCAAACCTAGCATTACTCACTTCTTTCTAATCACTGGAATAAGATATTCAACCCTTCTCTGTATTGTTTAAACTGCAAGGGAAACAAATATTGTGAGACATTAAACATTTCTGTTATTTCTGTCCTGTTGTGGCACTTGGTAGCAGGTTGATTATTGGGTGTGTGACAGAACTGAGCTAGCTGTCAGGAATTAAAGTGATGTGATCTAGCTCAGAGAGACCCTCTAGATTATAAGCAGGGGGAGAAAAAGAGCCAGGGTAAAACCCTGGAGGGAGAATTGGGCAGACATCACAGAAGAGGGATCTAGGAACTAAGACATAAATAAGGACAAAGAGAAACCAAGAGCTCCAGGTCAGGGAAGCAGCAGTAACCAAGAGCCCTGGACCTACCAGGTGTGTGAGGGTGTGGCTGCAACGAGGGGACAAAGCACTCTTGTGCAAAATGGAAAAAGAAGTCCTCCCTGGCTGGGTGCAACCATGTTTAAGAGTACTGCTTTTGAGTACATTCTACAACCTGCTATCTAAACTATAGCTCTGCCTCAAGTAATGGTCGATTACCTGGAATAAAATGAGATTAGGTATGAGGCATGGTAAGAGGTACAGTTAGATGGGAAGGGGTGAAGAGACTTAAACTTACAGTTGAGTAAGACTAACTGTGCTAAGGACACTGGGAGTAGGGAATCACTAAAGTTTAGAGCTCCTGAGTGACCGATGGGAGCATGTTTTTGAAAGGCAATTCTATCAGCTATGGAAAGAAAAGATTAGACCTAGGAAAAAATTAAGTACAGAAATCCAGTTAGTGACTGTATTGCTTCAGTCTAACTGTGAGATGAACAAGAGCTTATACCATGGCAAGGAATCCCGTGTTTCCTGTTGAGTAGAAACAGAATGGATCAAAGGCAAAAGTATGCACAATAAGAACAGAGTATAAATCTCGTGGGGAACGGAAGGTTCAGTAGCTGTAATCAGAGCCTGAGGTTTGAAAAGTAGAAGAGTTCATCTGTGTGCTAACAAAGTTCAAGATGACGAAGATTTAGTGTGAAATTTGTGGTCAGTAGTTGTCCTTCTTGGTAGCAAGATTTTCAGTCATAAATCAGAGCTTTCCTTGAATATTATAAAGTGACAGGAATATTGAACAATGGTGAGCAAAAAATAAAAATACAACTAAGAAGAAAGAAAAATTCTGGGAAATCAATACTTCGGCTAGACTGCATACCAATTCCAATATGCTTGTTGAGAGAAAATAGATATAAGTTGTTTATTTCTGATTTTCATTTTGCTAAGCTGCGCAGTGGGGGTAATAGTCTTTCCATACAAAGGGTCAGGAGGCAAACAGGGCCAAATCAAGCCAGCTATCAAGCTTCAGTGGACCCTTGCTACACATTTCTTCAGGCACTGCATATGGCTGCACATAACAAGTGCAGAGATTGGTACATGAACTGACAGTATTACTCTGTGGCCCTTTACAAAGTGCACTGACATCTTTGACAATTGTTAAATATGAAAAAATCTCCAAGCTCAATCTATGGCATTCACAGATGCTCAATATAATTTCCCCTCCAACTCTTTTAGCTAGGTCACAGTAATTTATGAAGGGACCAGAAAGCACAGCTTCACTTTAATATTCTGTAACCTGTTTACTTGTTTGCTTTTTGGGGGGTGGGGGTGGCAGCGGGTCAAGGATTCAACTCCGGGCCTGATGTTTGCAAGGCAAATGCTCTCTGACTAAGCCACATCATCAGACCTCTCCCATCACAACTCTGGACTGCGTTTGACTTTTTCCAGGTTGGAATGGAAGCAATACTAGAAAAGAACTGGTCTCAGAACACCAAGGTAAGCACTGTAATAACACTCTGATGAGATTAGGAAATTACAGTGAGGACTCTGAAAACAGAAGCTGATATAGCCTTATGAGAAACATTTGTTACTGCAACAAGTATCAGTTAACCACAATCTGATCCCCTAGAGTTAAATTTATGCTCAAAATAGAAGACTCTGGGGATAGTGACAACTATTAAGAGGGAATGAAAAGGAAAAAAAACTCAATTTGCACAGCCAGAGCCTATGGATTAAGAGAGGGCTCAGGGTGGATGTAGAGTTATTCTCTCAAACAGAAGGAAAATACTATTTAGATAGCAAGTTTTAAGAGTTTAGGAGGAAAACAAGGTGCCTACCTACTCTCAGATTATTATGCTTTTAGATAATAAAAAACAATATTAAATACCACAATTATTTAACTGAACTCTTCAGCTCTGTTTACCTCCTCTAATTTGGACTCTGCTATATTCAAACTATCTGAAATTTAAGTAGATACCTTTTCATGCAAAGACTTAGAACCAGGCTAAAAATAAACGTGAAAAATCAACTGGGGCCAAAGAAACTCAATGGAAAATCAATAGTTGTTTGCTGAAATGTAACCAAAACCAACCCTGGATTTTTGTGGGGGTGGCGGGGGGGTCTAGGAGGGCTTGAAGGGCCCAGCAGAGCCATATATGGAGCAAGCAGTGAGAGAGGATTTCCTCTGCATTTTTGTGAAAAGGCAGGCCCAGGTCAAACAGCTCAGATACAGGAGTAGAAAGAAGAACAGAAGGTGAGAGCTGTCTCTGAGAAGAAATCAGAGCTTGATGGAAGCAATAAGGACATTTTTCATTTGGGATCTCCTGCAATGAGAAGAGCATTATATTTTCAAAGTACCCACTGGGAGAAATATATTGCCATGAAAATTTTCCACATTAAAAGTACACCACAAGGCCACTCATTACAACAAGTCAGAATGATAAAAAGCAAACATCACCACTAAAATCATTAGCATCAATTTTAAATATCGATGAAGAGCGGGGTAGAAAAGATCATCAAAGTTTTGGCATGTGGCACATAAAAACGACAAGCAAACGCCAAACCCAAAACAATGTTTTCTATTATAACGTAACCTTTCTTTGAGTTCATTAATGTACCTGACATACTGTTAAAAACTAGCCTATCAAGACAGTTTGCTAACCTTTAAGCTACCCCTTGGTGTATAATTTATACATAAATGTTTGAAGAGAAAAACAAGGTGTGTGTGGTTAGCACTTAGTAAATTCTCCACGCAATTTAAAATATTTATAACAGTTCATATGCCAGACTTAAAAAAATAAAGACCAGTGCTTATAATAGATTTTTTCTTTGAATTTTAATATTTCTCACAATGCAATTACTTATATAATAGTCACTTCACACCTGCAGAATTCATTTTAGAAATATAATAAAAGGTACAAGCTTTTTACATATTAAGTAATGTAAAATACATGTTAACCTAGATCCTAGCCTATTATTTCAAATTTTCTTTCTTGCATTCGTAGTTCATTCCATCTGTAGGATAGTATATTTTGAAAAACAAGAGTGCTTACCAGGTTTCTCTACCTCAAAAATTTGAGCTACACTGACACAGTACAGGCTATTACCTTAAGGATATTATTCAGGGCCTCTTGTTAACATTCTAAAGTGAAATTTTCCATTGTATTAATGAGATGCATCTCATTCATCACAGTCCAAATCTGTTGCCATTTTTCAAAAAAAGTGACAGTGACTGATTTTTCAAATCAACCAAATTCTGCTTGAAAATACATGCTCAACTTGTGCTAATGTCCAAATTTGATAATCCTATACAAAATGTTGCTAAAGACCGAGATAATAAAATGGAAACTGAAATCTGCATGTGTTTTTATTTTCATTTATTTGGTTTCTGGACCACACATGACAGTGCTCAGGGCTTACACTCAGGGATCCTGGTTCTACACTCAGTGATACTTTGGGTGGGGTTGGGAACCATATGGGGTGCCGAGAATTGTACCCAGGTTGTCTGCTGACAAGGCAAGTGTCCTACCTGCTGCATTATTGCTCCAGCCCCTGAATGTGTTTTTAAAAACCCAACTTGAGGGACACTTTTGGTTGAGGACATCAGAAAAGTCAACTGTTCTTAAGTATCCAAAATTGCACTTTAGATTTTATAGTATTCAAGATAAAACAATGATCAGAAGGCTAGAAGTTCTTGTACTCATGTGCAAATATCCTGAGGTTCACTGCAGTAAAGGATGCTCCAAAATGCAAACCCATTCTGAGCCAGGCCAGGATTCCTTGGCTGTCCTTGGCACTGCTGTGGCGTAGGTTTGAGAGGCTATTTAAAGTGGCATTCAACACTTGTGGTTGTATTAGGAGTGACTCAAGCAGACATAATAAGTAAAAGTGTGAAATTCAGGGTGGCAATGACCTCTAGCATCCTGAAACAAAATCCTGGGAGACAAATGAATATACCTCTTCCTGCTATTCTTGGACCATCAGAACATTTGCATAGACTGCACGTCCGATCCGGTTATCACACAAGTTCATATTCTGAATGAGCTGCCTTATTTAAAAGTTACATCTACACAAAATAATCTGATGTTTATTATATTTTTGTGCAAATAGATATTTATGATGTAATAATTTCTAATGAGTATTTGGCAGTGTGTATGAGTAACATGCATGATACAAACACATACACACATTATGCACATGAAAAGATCTAGTTCAGGTATCACAAAGTGAGTCTACTGCTACTAGATTCACCCAAACTGCACAATCAGTGTCATTATACAGAATAATAAAAACATTAAAGGGGATGATTTCAGAAGGGGAACTCCATTCATTTTATGTACTAGGTGAAAAAAGTAACCTTGAACACAGATGCATACATAATCAAACAAAATAATACTTAGGTATAAATCTAATTCTTCCACTTTTCTATTATATTCTGTGTGCCAGTCACTATACAACTCTGTTCCCAGCTAGCCAATGTCTAATTGGTGTATTCTGGACTAGTTATATCTATAACTCTATCAAAGTTCACAACAATTGCAAGTAAATCTTGGTCTCCTTGAGTTCTTCTAAGTTTTTACTGCAAAAGATAAAGACATGTCAAATGCAGCTCATGAGATATGGTGGGAAAACCAAGAAGTGTATGGAATGATGTTGCTAATTGATACACACAAGGCTGCTTACCTCCAATACCCATATTCAATGTGGAATGTGAAGGCTACCAGGACTTGGAGACTGCTTTACTCTCTCTCCCACTGCACAGACAGAAAAACTCAATGGCAGCTCAGTTCGTCATGTGCAAGAGTGATTTCCGGGGCTGGAGCTAGAGCACAGCGGGTGAGGCACTTGCCTTGCACGCGGCCGACCTGGGTTTGATTCCCAGCATCCCATATGGTCCCCTGAGTTCTGTTAGGAATAATTCCTGAGTGCAGAGCCGGGAGCAACCCCTGTGCATTGCCAGGTGTAACCCAAAAAGCCAAAAAAAAAAGTTATTTCCAAGTTTACTGCTCCCTAAAAGGCCTGTCAACTTTAGAAAACATAAATAGGATACTAACAATATTCAATTTAGGATGTGTCCTGAATGCTTTGCTATTCTCTACTCTGCTCTATAACCTCCCCTACAAAATGCAGGGACATTAATAAGAGTTAGTATATGTGACAGCCATGGAAAAAAGTTGAGTTAGTCTGGCAGTTCTGGGTGTTCAGATAAGCTCACTCTCTGTCAAAGTAACTAGCTCCTAAAAACCAATCTTACACTACATAGAATTTATGCTTATGCCTTAGCACATTGGATGTCAGGGCACATAGGGGTTATTCTCAGAGAGAATAAAGCCACCAGTGCTAAATCAATGCCAACATAAATAAATCTATGGTAAGCTATGATAACTTCATGAATTATACTTTGCAACAGAAGATTTTTTTCCTATGTAATTGTGCTTTGATCAAAAGGAGTTGTTGTTCACGTAATTTTTTGGAGTAAATTTTGTTATTATTTTAATTTTTATTCATTTAGTGATTTGCTTTTTTGGGTTACACCTGTTGATGCTGAGGTGTTCCTCCTAGCTCTGCAATCAGGAGTTACTCCTGGTGGTGCTTGGGGACCATATGGGATGTCAGGGATTGAACCGGGTTGGCTTCATGCAAGGCAAGTGCCCTACCCGCGGTACTATTGCTGCAGTCCCTGTTATTATTTTTAAATTATCTTTTCTTATCAGAATGATGTGTTCAAATGGCTATCCTGAGCTCCCATAAAGAACAGAGGGGCAGGCAGTATCTTTGTACATCAATACTAAAAACTTGAACACCATTGTACCCCTGTCACTTAAACTATAGTAAAAAAAATGTGTATATTAAAAATTATTTTAAAAATACGTCTGTTACCTTGAAGCAGTTAACATTATCTAAAGCAAATAAGCAATCTTTACTAATAACAGAAATTTAAATTATGAAATTCATTTATTTTTAAAATAAGTTTCCTCCCAGCTTAGTGCTTAGAAATCCCTTCCAATGTTACTTGGGGGACCCCATGGTGTGAGGGGACGAATCTGGCCCTCCTGCTTTCAAAGTTTTTGCTCCAGGCCATTGAACCATCTCCTTGGCTCTCTCTTTATTTTTAATTTCTCCATATCCCCATCTCATTCCATAGGAAAAGCAACTCACCAGACAGGCACACACTTAAAAAAAATTCTAGTGATTAAAATAAAATAGCAAACATAAACCTAAGCCAAAATAAAACTATAAGAAAATACACATTAAATTGTCACAATAACAAAAGGGAGTGCTTCACTTTCACACAAAAATGGAACATACAAAGCTTTGTGATTTTGAAAATTCAGCTTTTACACTATTTAACATTGAATAGATAGTTTATTTACAATATCCAATAAATCTTTCTCATCAAATACACCATAACAACCTTATACTAATATATTAATAAGTACACTGAAGAGAGCATTTAATTTCATGTTATATGACAAATATTTTTGTAAAATAGGAAAGCAATCACCGAAGGAGAAAAACAAGTGATATTCAAAATAGCATCTTCTCTGGTTCATTTTCAATGTAACTGGTCTGTACATACCTTTTATATGAAGAAAGGAGGGTGTCTGGACGACACACAACTGTATTCAGGGCTTACACCTGGTTCTGTGGTCAGGGATGAATCTTGGCATGGTTCGGGGAACCCTATACAGTGCTGAGGATGAGTCCAGATGGGCAGCATGCAAAGCAAGTCCCTCACCTGTGGTACTGTTTCTCTAACTCCTGTACCATATCTTAAAACTATCTGGTTGTCATGACAATGGTGGAGATACTCTCTACTATGCTGCAGGGGGAGGGGGTGGAAGCTAAATAGTAACAAATAAATATGCATTAGACTATGATTGACCATCTCCTTGAAAAATCAAAAAGAGTTTCATGATTATCCTTTCATGTAACTATTAGAGAAAACTTCTTGAGCAAAGTTCCATTTCACACCACAAAAAAAGTCAATAGTTGGGGGAATTACTTGAGATCAAGGAATATGCACCACGGGAAATTTCTCATAATCTCTTAGCATTTGGGAGGCATCTGTTTTTCTTCTTTTTCAAAACTCAGATAAGGAGATTTTTAAGTAATTAAGTTTTAAACTCATTTTCTAAAGTCAAGTGTGAAATATTGTGATCATTCCTTCATAATACTTATGCTTACTTAAAATAATACATCACTCATTTTATTAAGTCTTTCACTTGAAACAAAGAAAACAAATCTGTTAATAGTCAAAGCAGCATTCATGGATTTTAAAAACCAGATTATTTAAATATTGTAAAGTGTTGTTTTGTGATAATATTAAATAATGGGGAAAGGACTCCTTAGCGATTCTTTCTTTAAAAAAAGATAATTACTCATTGAGGGACTGGAGCGATAGCACAGCAGGTAAGGCGTTTGCCTTGCATACAGCTGATACAAGTTTGATTCCTCCGTCCCTCTTGGAGAGCCCAGCAAGCTACTGAGAGTATCCTACCCGCATGGCAGAGTCTGGCAAGCTACCCATGGCGTATTCGATATGCCAAAAACAGTAACAACAAGTCTCACAATGGAGACGTTACTGGTGCCTGCTTGAGCAAATCGATGAACAACGACAGTGCTAAGGTGCTACTCATTGAGATTTAAAAATTAAGCTTGAGCCCAAATGTAGAGAAAGAGAGAGTATGGGGGAAATTGTCTGTCATAGAGGCAGGGGGAGGGGTGGTATGGAGGCAATACCGAAGACACTGTGGTGGAAAATGTGCACTGTTGGAGGGATGAGTGTTTGATCATTGTATGACTGAAACTGATATATGAAAGCTTTGTAACTGCATATCACAGTGATTGAATTTTTTAAAACTTCAGCTTGAATAGATTTTTGATGTTTTCTTTTTACTTTTAATGGAAACAAATGAGTTTTCAAAAGAAACTGGGAACAAAATGCTTGAAAAATAATACTAGTCTGTCTTCTTCAAGTTTAACCAAGAAGCAATGAATGAATGAAGGTGCATGTTTCTTAGATAATTTAAAGGTTTTTTCAGACTATTCAGACAAAATGTGATCACATAGTTTACTGTCCGAAGAGTTTTCATCATATAAAGAAATTACATTAAAAGTTAGCCTTGCATCAAAGGCATTAAGCAGAGCTTCCTCAGTAAAACCAGGACGAACCTCTGGCACCTGAGGTAAGAGGATGTGGGAGGGGAGCTGCTTTCCATCAATTTCCTCCTGTTTGCTTGCCCGACTCATCTCTTCCTGATCAAATGAAACCAAGTGGGCACATTTTTAGAGCAGCCTTTCAGGGAAAGGAGAGAGGCACAGATCCAGGAATAGGAACACTAAGGTGAAATAATGAAATACTCAAGAAATTTTCATCAAAACCTAATGCTATTTTCTATTTACCTTGCTTTACTTGTTTATATCTAATTTCTTCCAGGCTTTTAACCTGTTAGTCTGTATGGATCGTATATTTTATTCTTTGTATACAAGTTTTAGGTACTCTACTCTGTTCTATTTGTTACCAGTCCCGGCAATTTTCAGGGGCTCCTCCCTGCTCAGTGCTTGGAGATATCTCTCAAAGATGTTTGGCGGTGGGAGCAAGGTGGCAATACTGAGGTAGAAACTGAAGTTCTTGCATGACAAAGTTTGTTTTCCTGTTTAGTGCAGGATCTTCTTAGTCCTCTATTGATCTTGAATTCCTCAATACCTCATTATTCCGCAGAAAAGCAGCCCACCAAAAATACATACCAAAAAAAATGGGTAATGAAATACCAAAAAGTTCAAAGTAAAAAATTATAAGAAAATACATATGAAACTGTCACAATAATAGTAAATAATGCTTCATTTTTGGAGGGTTTTGTACCTACTCCCAGTGGTGTCAGAGGCTACTCCTGGCTCTGTGCTTGGAGGACAGTTTTCAGGACACAACTGGCAGTGACCACATGCAAATCAAGGTCCTTAATGCCTGTACTATCTCTCTGACACCAGGGATTATATATTTTAGTAAGAAAAGAAACAAACAACAACCAACTTCATCTCCAACCTAACCCTTGTCAAGCTTGTCAAGTTTGCACTGTTTTTCTTGGGTACACCTATGAACCCTGGTGCCATGGTTTGGGGAGAATAAAAACAACTTCATCTGTATAGCTGGGAGGTGAAGAAGAAAGGGGAAGAAGAGAAAACAGTAAACAGACAACACCAAGACAGCTGGATCTACACACTATTGAGATACCCTGCAGTCTCAGGTAAGAGCGACACAGAGTTCACAGAGACATCTCAACACAGGGAGATTTTAGTGTAGTCCATACTACATCAGCACATCTAAGTGGGGATGGGGCAGGTTATGATTTCAAAAGCTACTGTCACCCTTTGTCATTAAGAAAATTATGAGGCCTGGGGCTGGAGTGATACCACAGTGGGTAGGGCATTTGCCTTGCATGCAGCCTACCCGGGTTCGATTCCCAGCATCCCATATGGTCCCCTGAGCACTGCCAGGAGTAATTCCTGAGTGCAGAGCCAGAAATAGACCCCTGTGCATCGCCAGGTGTGACCCAAAAAGCAAAAAAAAAAAGAAAGAAAAGAAAGTTATGAGGCCGGGAAGAGAGCTGAAAAGGCAGACAAAACTCAAGGTTCAGTCCCAAACAGCATTTGGTCCACACACAGACAAAGGGATCAACTCTGAGCACTAAGCCTGGAGTAGTTGAGTAGTCCCTAAATCTTGATGGGTATGGCTCAAAAGAGAAAGAGATTTTAAAGAATAAAATTCATCAGAAAATTAAAATGAGAGTTTAATTATGGCCAGAATCACTGAGTATAGATATATGCATGATGCATGTGAGTTCTGTTCTAGAATTAAAAGTAACTATTCATGGCTCTGCTCCACTACCTTTTTTTTTTCATTCAAAGCATTAGAATAACTGATCCATTAACTATAAATAGAAAATGTTATGTGTTCTCTCCCCCTTGAGAAACACACTGTAGTTTTGTTTATTTAGATTTATTTTTCTTTTTACTATTTCTGGGACTTGACAGGCTCACACTGAAATTTAGTTAGAGAAGTGTGATTCTAAGGCAGTCATTACCCACTGGGAATCCACTGGAAAACGTCGACTCCTGGTTCCTCAGGGAGCTAGAGTGCCACAGCCCAATCCTGTATATCTTGCCGACAAGGGTCTGCTCCTGAATCAAAGATACTAAGTTCTTCACCCTTCCCATGCTTGCTTATGCTTGCTTCAGGCACTGCGTATATAGGTACTACGTTAGTGATGATAAGTGTATAGATGAATGAAAAGCTGTGCCAGGAAGCAGTTGATTTTGTCATACCTTCCTTCTGTGCATTTTCCTGGGATCAACAGTTCCTGCCAAGTGCCAAGAGGAAAACACTATTTTCTATCAGGAGAAGTGATAAAACCATTGACTACAACAGTAGTATGCCTGCCATCAAGCTCTGCCCATCTGACAGATCTTATTTGGAGGCATTTGTTTTCTACCTTTAGGGAAAATTTAAGCATAGCTCATTTTTGCTCCTTAGTGAGTCAGTCATTCATAAAAAGCCGGGGGGGGGGCGTGGTAAAAGAAATAATTCTCCAGTCAATCATCCTCCTTTCCTTAAAGTGGAAAAAAAAGTGAGTTAGGAGGAAGACAGAAGAAAAGGGTGGGTGGGTGGGTGGAGTCAGAGGCCAGAAGGGGAGAAGAGGGAAGGGTAAAGAATGAGAAACAAGTATGAGAGGATGGTTATAAGATAACATTGGGTTTGTCCTTTCAGCCTTGCTGCAGGGAACTCAGTTTCCCTTAAAGCAATGTCCTTTCTGTATGGACACAGGAAGAGAGTTAATATTATGCTTTGTAACTTGGGAGCTGATTGACTCTAATAATATTTATTCTTGGGCATATGCTTTCTCAACTCAGCTGCCCTTAGTTCCTAGCACCCCAAAAACAGGGTCCCGAAGAGGGACATAATGGACCCAGGGCAAGCTGTGAGCTACACTGGCATTGAAATGGCCAGGCCAAAGCGCCACAATACTCAACTATAAGTTGAGAGCATGGTCATAGACAAATGCTGTCACAATCCAAAAGTAATGACGAGCTTAGGACCCTTCTGGGGTTAGGAAGACTAACCTGACCTGAGGAATGTGGTCTAGAAAATATAGTGAGATGTCTTCAGGAAGAACCAAACTTTAAGTTTATCTCTTACTGTGTTCATACAGAATGACATTGCTAGAAATATTTGAAGTAGATTTACTACAACTATTTAAGTGGATTACTAGCTGAGGAAAAAAGAAAGTGACACACACTTGTTTGGATCCTACCTTGTTTGGATCCCACCCTTGAGCGGATCTCCTAGTAATCTGGAGTAATCTTCTTAGAATAGATTTTATTAATGTCCTGGAGGAGTGGCCTTATCCCTCTTTGTTGATTTGGTGATGTTCAACCCACCTTTGTGTCACCACCCTATGTGATTGCTATATAAACTAAGACTGTAAAAGAAGTAGAGAGAGAAGACAGAAGGGAGAAGACACAGAAGCAAGAAAGAAGACACAGAAGCAAGAGAGAATACACAGAAGCAAGGAGAAAACACAGAAGAGGAGAGAAGACACAGAAGCAAGGAGAAGACACAGAAGCAGAGCACAGAGCGAAAGAAAATCATCAGAGCCAGAAGCAGAGGAAAGAAAGAGCATAAAGCAAGTGAGAATCAGAGTCAGAGTTAGAAGTGAAAGCGAGTGGGACTCCAGAGACTGAAGCAGAAGGGCTCCGGAGAGAGAGATCGGAAGAAGAGAGATAGGAAGAGACCAGAGGAGAGACTACAGAGATAGAGACAAAGATAGAGAGACAGAGAGAAGAGAGCACAGTGGCACACACAGAAGCAAAGCACAAGGAGGAGCCATTCCGACCTGGTCCATAAACAACGGCTTGAGAACACCGAATTCGAGCAGAGAGAGAGCGAGAGAGAGAGAGAGAGAGAGAGAGAGAGAGAGAGAGAGAGAGAGAGAGAGAGAGAGAGAGAGAGAGAGAGAAAGAGAGAAAGAGAGAAGAGGGAGAGAGAGAGAGAGGTAGAGAGAGAGAGCTCTCCCAGCAAACAATACACATATATCACCCCTTCCATGCACACACGTTTGTATTTTTTACAGATGGTGAAAGAGGAGTCTAAGTAAGCAGTAGCTCCGAATAAGCAGGGAAATTGAGGAGAGGGGAGGAGGTAAGAAGAGGTTCCCTGCCATTCCCCCTTGACTCTCTACCTCACAGGGTTCTCGTGTTCTGGTTCAGAGGAACTGAAATGTCTTTTGAGTATTGTGCCTTATACTCTTCTTATCAAAAAGGAGCTGCATACTAAATTTAGCTTCTCGGCCTGACACCTGAGACTGAACTTTTGACATACAATATTCTTCACCACATCCTCACTGCTCTGCAGGCCTGTCTGGAGGTCAGCCATTCCTACCTGGCTTGGCCCAAAGATCTGACTCACTTATTTTTGGTTGCTGATCTTCTTCAGATATACAGAGTGAGATGCTCTAAGGAGTGGAGTTTCTTTTAGATTTCCTTTTGGCTTGTTTTCTGGTGGTTGCTTCAGTCTAAAGCATACCTACAGTCTAATACCCCATACCTTAGGACCCACTTAGCTTAAATGTCCTCAACACCTCTCCGAAAGAAGTTAAGGTGTGCAATAGTTAAAGGGGAATCTGGTACCTCAGTTCCTTTGGGAAGAGGCCAAAGAAATGAGAAGAAAATATTTCTAATCCAGGGCAAGCAATTGCCTTGGGCTAGAAGAGGTAAAGGATCAGTTTAATTCCAGCTCACTGTCCAGGAACCTGGCAAGAAGTTAAGCCCATGACTTCCCCTTGAACATTCCTATGAAACACATACCTGAATCACCTATTCTATGTCATGGGGTACACCAAGATAGTCATATAAACTGTCCTGAAGTCCCCTTTGGCTAAATCCCACATTCACACAGCCTCAGAGTTAAGCTTTATACATTAGCTTTACATACAGGGATATATACAGTAATCAAGAGAAGCTGGGTCCATCATACTAATATAAACTTGTGTTGCATTATCCGATCATACCATACCACAGAAAGCCACAAAATAATTTTTATACAGCATGGCATCTCTGTATGTCTAAAAATTTGTAAAATATAGACATTAAACTATCTCTAAACTCTATTTTGATGTTTTTAACATCATTAACATAACAAAAGCTCCTCTGTTAACAGAAGTGGCACCAGGGATCAAATTTCATGAGTTAAACTGTTATTTTTATACCTAAAGACCCAGTTTACAAATAGATCCTGCACTAATTTTATATATCAGAGTAGATGCAAAAAGCATAAGCAAAATAATTAGTACCTTCATTAACAACTGAGCATTTATTTCATGACAATGAATAGTTATTTTAACTTACTATGGAACATCTAATGTTAAATTTTTACTGTTTTTTTTTATACTAGAGACTTTGCAATGTGCAGCTTTTCTGCCTTCTTATAAGAACATTATAAATAAAATATAAAATTCTGGGAAATTGAAAAAATAAGATATTTTCAATGATATGAAATTCCTGTTTAAGTAGGGACAATTTTATTTTTTTTCAATTCTGGAAATAAATGTCTTTTAGAATAATATCTCCAGAATTTTTTTAAAAAGTGCACAGGGAATGTTCTATACATGTTTTAACAGACTTAGCAAACAGAATAAACAATAACTTAAAAATAAAGGTAAACAGACACTCTCCTCTGATGCAAGTATGATAAAGCAGTCCTACACCTATCCCAAGCAGTCCTCCACAAGTTTCATAGTATAAGTAGAATCCTGACATAGGCATAGTATAAATAATGAAGACTGTAGCTCTAACATAGCTTTCACAAAATTAATTGCTCCTAAATTGCAAAAGTACTAATCATATATACCTAGCACCCGAACTCCCCTATCAAGAACTACTTCTAAACAGTAACAAAAAGCAAAACAAAAAAAACAAATTTATACTTAATAAGAATACAGAAAAATGCAGAGTTTATGTAAGACATCAAACAGAGCTGTTTTGAACCATAGACAAAGGAGCAATACTTTCACAAAACTACCATATAATCAAATGTAAATAATTACCACAACATCTCACCACTCAGAGAGGAAAATGTAGACAAGTAAATAAACTATCATGAATCCTTTATAAAAATTCAATAAAGAGTTGCCCTAAGTTTGTAAATGTTTGCTTAACTTGATTAAGAATTTGGAGACAAATTTATTATTTATAACTACATAAAAGTTTCCAAAACCAATGGCCATGGTTGATGGGTATAAGTTATGGGTATGTATTTGCACATATATAAATTGAACTATGTTTAGTATCACTGCTGAAAAAGTCCAATATAGTGATATCTTTTAGTAGGCCATTTCCAACAATACCTTCTTAAAGATTAAGGGATGGCTGTTGCTTCAAAGGTGTAAATAAACTCCCTTACCTGGAAAATCCAATTATACATCCAATTCCATACTTTTAATAAGCTCTTTTAAAAACACAGACTTAAATTGTTCACAGAACAGTACTTAACCTTAGGTATATGTTATTAATGTTGTTATGAATGCATAATCCATAGTAATCTTTCCAATTTGATTTGGCTATTTATTTTTTACGTAATTGGCTTGCTCCTTCTTGAACATTTGGTAGAACAATGATTTATCCCATAATTGCCTACAGGCTCAGAAGTTAATTAGCTATCCAAAATATTCTCTGAAAGTCGGTGTATCTCATTTCCTTTCAAAATTCATTCCATATTTTTAATAGTAACTCAAATGTGTAGCTAAACATTTGACATTGGAAAAAGCAGTACTAATCTTGGCCAATATCCACAAACATAGCACATCAATATCTTTCTCTGAGGTAAAACAAAATTAAACAAATTATAACTACAAAGATAAAAAAAGGCCTCATTGAAATCTCTCACTTGCCAAAGGAATGTGCGTTTACTCATTATGTACAGCAATCCATATCTATTTCCCTTCGTTCTATGTCTTGGTTGGAAAGAAAAAAAGTCTTTAGAAGTAAATAAGATACAAAACTAGACATGGCAAATTATGAAAGAATCAGTTCCAAAATGCTCTGCATTCAGGTGGTTATTTACATTATTCATATGCCATCGGTAACCAGGGATATTCTGTTTTTGGTTAAAAAAATAAAACAGATAGTTTCTTGCAGTCATTTAACCTGTACTGCTTATAAGAAAGAACTTGAAAAAGAAAAACCTATGGGTAGTTTTAAAAAACTTCTATGATTACATTTTTCTTTATTTTATATTCTATTTTCATCAAATATGCCTATAAAATCAATACAACTCTACTGTATCTAAAGATGACATGTGAGTTTTACTTATATAAAGTAATATGTTCCTTACAAAAAATAATACATGCAGGTATAAATATTTGGGATGGGAATTGCTTTACAGTAGATCCCAAAGTTCCGAATAAAAAGAATTCAGCAGCTGAATGAAATACCAAAATCAGTGGTAACAAGCTTACTTTCAGAGTTAGACGAAGCTACAATGAGATATATGATATGCATTTTATGTATAAAGTATAAATATAGATCCCTTGATTTTAAAAAATTCTTCATAAGCTCTGAAATAATAACATCAAGCATGGAAAAAGTTACACACCAAAAGACAACATAACTGTCAAGAGACCCCCAGAAGATGCTAACTGGCTGTATTCTGGACTGACTCATTCCTTAAACTAATCTGTGCGAATTGACTCATCCCTTAGGCTCATCCCTCCCAGTAACAGCATTCTTCCTTGTTCTCTGGGTACTTCCGTGCTACCTCGCCTCTCTCTGAACCTCTACAGAAACGGGCCAGGAGGCATCTCCTTCCCCTTTGCCAGAGCTCCTTATTTCTGCCGTGTGGAGCCCAGTCCGAGAATCCTGCAAGACCCCAAGCCTGGTGGTTCTGTGTCAGTGCTCTCTCTCTCTCTTTTCACCGCCAAGTGACCAAGGAAACCAGCACTCCGCACACTCCCCGGCCTCCGACTACTTAAGAGAGCAAGGACACAGGAAGCATCATTCCACTTCACCAGCAGAACGTGGATGGAGACCATTTCCCACCGCCTGCAAAGCCACATTTTTGTTCTGTCTTCCCAAGCCATCTTCAGTGGAGACAACCACACTCTCTAGGATGCAGAGGCGCCCCCCACCCCCACCCCCTTTCCTGCCGGCACCGGAAAGCGACACCGCGCCTGTCCTACCTTGGCAGCCACCGAAGAGTTGGGTTTCTCCAGCAAGTCCCAGAGCTTCTTCCTCTTGTCGGGGCAGCAGGTATTATCGAACTCTTCGCCCTCGCGCTCGCGCATCGTTTCCGCCTCTCGCCGCAGTTCTTCGTTCATTTGCTCCTTCTTCTGATGATACCTGGCCTGGCAGCACGACTCCAGATAGATTTCATCAATGCCCCAGTAGTCAAGCTCCTGGCCGAAGGAGAGGGCGCACATCTCCTCCATCATGTGCAGTTTCCCCGTGCGGTAGAAGTTGAGGATGGAAGTGAAGGCGCCCGGGTGCCGATCAAAGAAATACTCGTTCTCGCTCAGGTTGTAGTCATCGCACACCTCCAGGAGGCTCTCGTGCGTGTTGCAGTCCCGCAGCTTCCCCAGGCGCGTCCTGGGCAGCCGGTCCAAGGTCCGCCACAGCACTTCGTGGTTGAGGCCCCCCACGTTGATTTTGACTCGGCGCGAGCACGTCTTGCTCCTGATAATGTCTACGGGTTCCGGTGGGAGAGAAAGCGTCGACCTTGAAGTCTTCCGATTTAAGCCAGGAGGAGCCTTTTCTGCCATGTTTGAACTGGACGAAGCACCAGCCGTGGGAAGGTCAGCTGCAACAATATCCCTGGGCAGTGGGCAGCTCCATGGGCACAACTAGAAGGAAGAACACCAACAGCCATGTGGTCACACTTGCGTTTTTTCTAAAGCATCTCCTAGTTGATGAGATTCCTTTGGTCCTGCACAATCAGGAGGCATCATAGCTGTACATTTATGGAAATATACACCCTTAGGTAAAATTACAACATAGAAGACAATGTATATTCAAATTTATACACCCATAGGTTGACAATTCCCAAGTTACTCACCACCAAGTCTCTCTCTTTCTCTCTCAATTTTATTTGGGGGGAGGGGCGTATATCTGGGAGTGCTGACAGGTTCTGTGATCAGGGATCACCACTCCTTGTGGTTATCAGGGGAACAAATGTGATGCTGGGGATTGAATCAAGGTGGGTTGTGCGAGGCAAGCACCTTATACACATGCAGAGGTCATGTAGCTCAGTGGTAGACCACCTCCCTGGTGTGTGTTTGAACAACAGCACAGCAGAACTAAGTAAACAAAATAAACTATCCATGTGCAGAATCACTCAATTACTGCACCTTCTACTATCCATGTGCAGAATCACTCAATCACTGCACCTTCAACTACTGTTAGCTCCTACACTTCCACCAAACCCAAATAATTTGTGTTCCTTCTCCACCACAGATTTATGGTGTTCCGCACAATCACATCCATCCATACATACTAAATTCTTGAGAAATCATTATCCGTCGTTCACATCTGCACAAACACCCTACAACTTAAATTTTTTTTTAAATTTAATCCATATTAGTTACAAAGTTGTTGATAATTGAGTTTCAGTCTTAGAATGTTCCAACACTCATCCTTCACCAGTGTACATTTTCCACATCCAATGTCCCCAATTTTTCTCCTGTTACCCCTCACCCCCTGAAACTTCTAAACATTGCTTAAGTTGGCTACCATCTTTACTCAGACCCAACACCCTTCTAACCTTGGACCATGGAGCAAGTTCAAACACTCCATCTCTTGCCTAAATTTGAACTGCTCTTTTGTTTTTAGTTTGGTTTGGTTTAGGGATGACACCCAGCTTTGTTTGGGGCTTTCTCCTGGCTCTGGGCTCAAAGATCACTCCTAGTGGACTAAGGAGTACCTTATGTGGTGTTAGGCATAGAACATGGGGTGGGCAGCCTGCAAGGTAAACCCCTCTACCTGCTACGCTCTCCCTCTAGTGCCTATAAGTCTATTTTTATCATGCTGAAAATTATCTCTATTCAGCTACTAGAATGAGTCACTAAGGTACAAATCTGACGTAGCCAAGCATTCAACCCTACAAGGTTCATTCATTCCTGAAAATATAAATTTCAGATCTAGATCTGACTTAGCTTTCCAGTCTCAACTCTCCTCTTTTATGGCTATAATCCAACACCCTCAGATATCATGCATCATTCTCTCTAAGCACCTGGCCTTTTTCCATGCTGTGTTCTATAAGGGTTTCCATCTTTCCTATTGCCCTTTTAACTGCTGCTACTTCTTTTAGATTTAGCTTAGACCAAGATAGAGTTATTTAATGATCCTACTAAAATGCATCTGTTTACATTGTATGTGTATATTTGGGTATGAGGATACAGTAAGTCAGAATGTATCTGTCTTCTGCTTTCCAGTTCTTTTCTCTTGTGTACTAAATTTTTAAGATATCACGGCTCTAATATTCCCTCTTATTGGTTGATCTATTATTCTAATCTGTGGCAGCAAGCATCTTTTTAGTTGATTTCCCTGATATTTCTGCAGAAAATTATGGAACTTCAAGAAATTCATTCAACACACTACTTTTAATATAAAATATAATATTTTACACAACCAATGACATACCAAGGGGAAGAGATTTTAGATTTAAGAGATTCTTGTAACTAGAGCTCTCTTTTAGGATACACACCGATTTTATGCAGGCCTCTGGTTTCTCTATTTATGTAAGTTAAATTTATTTCTCCATCTGGAAGCAAGAAATCTCCCAAATGTAAATAAATCAAGTTTATGAAAAGATATAGATGATGCATAAAAAGCATTATAAATATAGCTAATAAATACATTTGAATTGAAATGTTTTTAACTATACAGTTATAGAAACACTTTAAGTATATACATACACATATTCATCACAGATAGCAAAATAACTAATTTTACAATAAATTGATAAAGAGGACTTAAGTGATTAAGTGAAAGGTTTAAATTATTGATATTTTAGATTTTAATGAAGATGAATATTTACTCATATTTATAATATTTGTCTTCTCAGGTGAATTAAAACCTTTAAAGTCAGGAATTGTGGGTATAAACTTTCCCAAGACTCCTAAAACAAGTACCTTTAATACCTATAATGCCCATCTTGCATTCATTTGACAATTATATATAAATATATACTTAAACTTACTAGCAATATTAGGATCAGGCCCAAAAAGCTGAAAAATTAGAGGCGAGGAAATGCCAGTGGTAAATCTGGATGTTTTCTGTTAAATAATTTAATTGGAGGTGCAATGACATCTCTATAATCTGGACAAGTTATGTGAACAATTCACTTGAACGACTGAATTAGAAGAAGAATGGCTAATTCATTGTGACTCTGGCTGCAAATAAAAATGAAATAAATTATCTTTGAAAATATTTTTCACTAATATAATGGAAATATTCTTAACTATGATAATATCAAAGTTAAAAATATTTTTAACATGATAATTTAGAGAACAGTTTCTCTAAAATGAGCAAAAATAAATACCAACGTGATGTGAGTATCTCACATTTGGGGTTAAAGGTTTAATGTGATGAGATTCCTTGTACAAATTATTATTTTTTAAAAAATGCTATATTAGAGTCATCAACCTGTCACCACTTGTCTTAAATCATTTCATATTTAAGATTTATAATAAATTTTTCTTTCTGTAGAATGTATCTGTCAATTTGAGAAAGGTTATAGGACTTAAATTTCAAAATATCTCCTTTACTGATCAAGAACTTTCTATATAAGAAATCCAGTGTTGATTACACATCCCACAGTAAAAGATAGATGGAAATAAATGCCCTTTATTCAAGTGTGACAGAGAAACTTAGAATGAAAAGAGGTGGCGCGATGACTCCGTTTTCTTAAATTTAAAGATGATCTTCTCTGTCGACTGTCATTGCGATTGAAATACTTCATATTCTCCCTTAGCAGAATGTTCTGTCTGTCCCTCGGTAAAACTTAGACACTCAAAGGTTTCTTGAGCAGTTGCAGAGCTAGAAACGGTGTTCAGAAAGTTCATCACACTGTCAGGTAGTTGGAAAGCAACGGTCACATGTGGAAGTCTGTCGTTTCCATGAAGGGCAGAGCCTATGTGCTGTCACTGTGTCTACTCACTGTGTCTACAGGAGCTCTGCAGACATGTGTCTATATAGTTCTGAAGTTGTCTTTATCACATGACCTCATTCTACTTCCCCAGTGGTCACTTCTATTTCCTTTTACCTCTTCCTATCCTATTCTCTCAATCATTCTGTCCCTATGCTAACCAAGTGCAAAACTAATCAAATGGCTCTTTTTCACCCTTTACAGACTGCCTTTCCCTCCCCGCCCAAGCAGAGCCTTGACAGTTGAAGACCTCCGGAACCCAGCCACAGCCATGCTCAAGGCCACTCTCCACACGTTCAGACAAGTCTCACGCATGAAGGGACCAGCAGAGGAACCCAGATGAGCAGGACCCGGGGCTGAGATCTCCAAGCCTGCTCAGATTGGGACTGAGCCTTCTCCATCCAGACCTCCCATTTTCCAGTAGCTTGGCAGCCACACTCACAAACTGCCCCTGCCCCCCCCCCCCACCCCGGGCACCATGTAATCCCACCAATGGCCAACATCTAGAAACTATAAGACCAAGCTCCCGGCTTTGCGGCCGTGTGACATCTACTAGCCTTGTTCTCCCTCTTGGAGAATCTGACAAGCTACTAAGAGTCTATTGCCTGCACAGGAGAGCCTTGCAAGCTCTTCATGGCGTATTCATATCCCAAATACAGTAAAATATATATACATGCCTGTCGGAGAGCCCAGCAAACTACTGAGAGTATCCCTCCTGCACTGCAAAGCCTGGCAAGCTACCCGTGGCGTATTCAATATGCCAAAAACCGTAACGATAGGTCTCATTCCCTTAATCCTGAAAGAGCCTCAAATCGTTGGGAAAGACAAGTAAGGAGAAGCTGCTAAAATCTCAGGGCTGAGTGTAATAGACACATTACTGGTGCCTGCTTGAGTAAATTGATGAACAACAGGATGACAATGATGCAGTGATAAAGACTTCCTTATTTTTTTCCCATCTGCTATTTTAATAAGAAATCCTGAGCTGAAAGTACAATGTCACCCTGCAGGCAAAAATAAAAGCATTGAAACTTGTGTCTTTTTATGGGAGATGATATTTTTTTATGGTCTTTTATATGAGATGATAAAAGGAGCCTGCTCTGAGGCTCAGGACCCCTAGGTCTGCTAGAGCAGACCTTCAACAATTCCCTCCTTTCAGGGTGAACCTCACCGTCCTCACCCTCTAAACAGCGGCATTTCCCAACACAAGTCTTTCTTTCCTATGATGCTGAGTGATTTTTTTTCCCCTCTTGATGAAGTTCTGTGACTTTTACTACATCACACTCCAATCTCCATTATTACTTTAGACAGAAATAAACCTATCATAGTAATTCACAGTCAAAACACTTTTTATATCTAGTTTCTGAAGAATAGATAGCTGTCATATTTTAGAACCCATTAATATTTGTAGTGACTTAGTACAGATTATCTTCAGAACATCACAAGTATTTGTTTGTTTTATATATTTTACTTCACTTGTAATCTATATTTTTCTGCCTTATTAAAACGTTTTTACAATGAATCTGTTGAATCAACCCTAGTTAGGCTCAGTGTATTGCCACATTAAAGAGCTAAGTATTTAAAATTTAGTAATCAATGTAGTTATGGTTTTATATTTTCTTACATATATTTCTTAAGTGCAATTACAAAATTATAACAATCTTATCCAATGGGAATTAAGCCTCTAATTTAATTTCTCACATAAGTATTATGATGTAATTATACAATGTTTAAACTATGTAGATGCTATGCAACTTTTTAGATTTATGCATATAAACAGTGATAAACAAAACTAACATTCTGATGACTAGGACAAAATCTCATGAATATTTTCTTTTGTCTGTTGATTTATTTCACCTCATTGGATCAACTGAAAGTCAAGCTTGCAACAATCAGTGGACCAGTGCAAATGTACTAAACATCCCTTCATTAGTCTGTTAGAGAAAAAAGCAACTCTTTTAACAATAAACAACAACAAACATTCTCGTTTTGCACAGCTGCACCCAGCTCCTACCAGCAGTGTGGAATTATGCTGCCATCCGTTCAAGGCCAACCCTGACAAAACACAACTTTCTGATCGTGGCATCATAATTACAGTGTGAGGCCTCAGGTTTGGAGGGGGAGGGGGGACTCTTCATTTATTTATTTTTACTGTAGTCTCACATACACTACCATTATATCACATGCTTGACACCTCCTTAGTGTAGCAAGGCAAGATAAGCCCCATGTGTAATCCTGTGAAGGTGAAAAGCAAATCTTCCTAAAGATCTAAGTGATGCTTAACATTTCATTTCTCTGTTGCTAGTTACACACTGAGCGGGCATTTCCAAACAAGCATTTTGAAGACCTTTACGCCTAAGCCATTCTGAGTAGAGCTCTAAAGCATTTTCTTACATTTTTATACATGGCATTAAGCAGTGCATGCATATTTTCCTGTAACAGTTACTTTTGTTTGAGAGAAACAGAAAGATTATTTGCAATGATCTCTGGGGAGAAAGGCACTAAAACCGTTAGTTGAACATGTAATCAGAGAGGTTTTATTGTTGTTGTTATTTTTAAATGGGGGGAGAGGAGGACGGGGGGCGGGGAGAGGGGTACAGCCAGAGGTGCTCAGAGCTTTCTCCTGGCCCTGTTCTCAGGGATCGCTCCTGGGGTTCTCAAGGGACCACATGAGATACTGGGAATTGAACCCATGTAAGCTGCATATAAGGCAAATTCTCTGTCCACTATCCTCTCTCTCTCTCTCTCTCTCTCTCTCTGTCTCTCTCTCTCTCTCTCTCTCTCTCTGATGCCTTAGCATTTTTGCTTTTTCATCTTAGTATTTACTGAAATTTTTTAAAAGCATCTCTAAAATTTAATTAAATAGAATAAATATGAAGCTAAAAACAGAATTTGAGATAAGTCACTGATAGATATTAGATGGTAGACAAATAGAAAAATAGTAAGTGAATAGTAGGAAGAATTTTAATGTAAGGTCCTGGGAACTTGTCTTCCCAAGAAACTCAACAAATCTATTTAATTATTTTAGTACACAGTAAAAAATATCACTAAATTTTATAGTTCTTAAAAATATATCAGGTCCTAGTAATAACTGAAATACTGTCCGTGTCCTCAGAAAGGTGAGATACTGTGTTTCTTTTCTACAATTAAAGGCTGCTATATTCCTTGAGTTTTAGCACAACTGTTTACTCAATAGTCAAAAAAGTCCAGGACTTTTATCCTTGATATAACCGATGCTTTTTTTAGATACACTCAAATAAAATCTAAAAGCTTTGCTTTCAGTGGTCAAAGGAAGCATTGTGTTGCTATAAGAAGGGAGAAAATCAAGTAATAAGTACAATATGTAATATGAGCATCTTCCAATATCATAATTGTCTCTGAAAAAACAAATTTATATAAGATAGTTTATATACACATGATTTTTTATGAAATTGAAAACTATTTAGAAATCAGATCATAAATATATACCCACATATGTATGTGTGTACACGCTTGCTATATAAAGGAAAATGCCAGATTTCCCTTTAGAAAAAGTCTTTTATAAAACAAACAAGACAGTCAAAATCTCCACTCTACTCTAAAAAAATGTAACACTTATTATAATGCACCTTAGACCTTTTATAAACTGCATGGTATAGTTCTGGTTTGAAATCTTCAGTCTGTTTCGAACATACACACAAAAGGCTCAGAATTTTATCTGAAGGGTCAGCCATTCAGCTGGTGGAAGATTTTTTTTCATTATGATGGTCAAAGTGCCCTTTATGTTGGGACTCAAGATGTGTTCTTTTAAATGTCTCCTTTTGCAAAAGTCTTCTCAGACTTACAACAAAGTTAAGGATATAAATAAAGATGAAAGGCTATGAGGAAAACTTAAAAAAATACCAACAGAGAAACAACTGGTGCTACTAAAATGAATGGAAAACAAAAGAGGGTCCTTTGTGCTATCCTAAAACCACAAAATACAGTCACTACCTTATGGTCTAAGTGGATGATATAATCTCCTATTAGGGTGATTGACTTAAATTTCACATTTTATCGGGTCCTTGGAGAAATTAGATTTGGCCTTTAAGGAACCAAGTAAAATATTCATAAAATTTGGATAGGATTTGAACATTTAGTTAGGTTTCTTCCAGTAAATTAGCCCTCAGGTCATGTAAAGATTGGTTTGGAATGTTCAGTAGTAAAATTCTTATGCAAGGAATGCTTCTCAGTGGGATCAATTTAACAGTAAAAATACAATTTCCAATTACATCCTGGTCCCTTCTGTATAATCAAACATATCACATAAGAGGTGACTTTTACGAAAAACTCAATACTGCATCTGATTTAGGATTATTCACTCTGACTTAAACAATTTGGTTATACTTTATCTACTTCTACATTTGGAAAAATAGAAACACAGCAAGTAGTAGAAAAGCAAAGCACTTAGATATGCTTTTTTCCAATTTCCTCATTTATACTTTATATTTACTGAGATGCAGTTAAATCATGTGAATTGGTTGATCTATCTGCACTAGGCACTAAATATGGGTCACAATTCAGATCTCACCTTCTAATAAAAGGTTTTATTAGTCACCCTAATTAATCCCCAGGACAAAATATTGATTGAAATTATACTCAATGCATCAGTTGAGATGCATTAAATCCTACATATTGCTCATTTCCTTCAACAGCAATGGCTATGATCAGGTAACTTAACCGTGCTCTTCTGAAGAGATATGCACTTTATAAAATCACACCTTCTCAACTTTGGCTTCCATAGTACTGGTTTTCCTGACTTCTGCCTTCCATTCTGCATCCTACCAGTAGATTTTGCATACTGCAGTCTAACACCAAGATCTTGGGCTATCTTTTATGAAAGGTGTGCCCATACTTTCCACCCTCAAGTATAATACAAGATAAAGATATACAAAACAAAGACTACAGGGTCTGTCCTATACTTATCCCGTGATTCTACCATTTACCAAGCTCCCTAGCACTCTATTCCTTAGATTTTTTTTTTCACTTCATGCCTCATGCTCTCTCTGCCATGGAGAATTTGCACACCTTTTCTCCCCTCTTCACTTTCAGATGTCAATGAAGGATCACATCTTCGCTATCACCTCCTGATCATTTTGACTATGCAATAGTCCTCCAAAGAACTTGCAATATCACGTGCCAATTACTTGTAACAGTTGTCACACCATAGTTTCATAGTGATCGGGGAAAACATTTTAATTTACTTCACTAACATTCATCTTCTCCAATAGTCCCTAAGCTCTTTGAGGGTGGTCATATTTTATGATTTTCAGTGTTGTTTGATAAGTATTTGGAATATGAGGCACAGTATAAATATTAGTTAAGGTTATCAGAGGGGTAGGGAAATAAGATAGAAAACACCCTTTCTATCCCTGGGTCAAAGTCCACCAAAGGACTCTAATGAAAGATATTAAAGATATATTGGGTGTAATGTGATGGGTGTTTTTTTGTGATGGTATTTTTAAAGCCATGAAATCATACCCCTAAAACATGTTATATACTTATAAACCAACATTACTTTAAGAAAAGAAAAAAAAATCAAGCAGTCACTTTAAAGCTAAATCTGACATTGTCCCAAGAACTTAAGTTAAAATTAGATTTCATGGTACTGCATCTACATGAGTTTTATTTTACTTTTTTGAGATGCACTAAATTTGAGAAGAGAGGCTTTTTGAAATTCATCACTGGGCACTTGTTGCTGTAAAGTGTTTTTGAAAGTATGCTGTATAATTCAAAGTCTGCCTCAAAAATAATTACTAGATAAATAAGCATAGGTGATTGTTTCTATTTTTTAATATTTAAAAATGAGTTCCCTTCATGCAATTTATTTCACACTACCTGCCATTCCTTAAACCCAGTATTTTCATGTACAAAGTGTTCTTTTCCACAATATACATCTCATATACTCTTTATCAATATTCAAAGTCAAAAACATATCTTGCCTAGAAAAAAATTCATCTCTTCTGCCACAAAAGGTTAAAAATTTGTCCTAGTATAGTGGTTGTCTCACTGTAGAGTAACTATTCCCTCAGAACTCTTACCCGTTCATTCACCAAATATTCATGAACCACTTCCCTGCCTGAGGCGCAATGACTGACACCAGGGGCTCACAATTCCAGTATAGACAGATAATCTACAACAAAGAGAAAGTAACTCACCACAATGCAATAAACACTACAGCAAAGAGAGGCACCTTGAAAATATTAACCAGAAGCACTTTTTGATTGTCAGTTCTCAGAAGTGACAAAAATCTTAGTAATATTTGTAATATTTGCAACTTTGCAATGTAAGTGCTAATGGTTAGCTATTATCTGATAAAATGAGTGAATTTGACACATTATTACCCAGGCTATTGTAGGTAGATATTTTGGTTAACATCATCAAGTATCTATTTATTATGACAATAATTTGTTTAGAAATTCTACTCTTCCTTATTGGCCAACTTTTAAAAGGCCTATATTCAAAGTGGAGCAAGATTTTTTTCTGGAATTCTGTGGGAGAAAAAGAAATGAGTGAGACTCTAATAAGTCTTCTAAATGAAATATGTTACCTCAAAACATTGCTGGCCCTGGTAATGCTGAAGTAGATCCTAAGTCCCCACAGCCAGTACTCACAGGAGAGAAACCCCACCTATACTGAGAAATTAACAAAACTGCCTTCTCTAAGGAACATTAGAACACTGAAATATTATGGTATTAAGTTCTATGATAGTTTGTGCAAATACTAATCACCTACATAGTCCACTGGACATGAAAGGAAAAGGTTGCTCTTATCAATTTCTTATGTTTTCAATTTGGCAAAATAAATTGGTGATTTTGCATCAAGGTTTACTTACTCCTAGAAAAATATCTTCTGGCCAATTTTTTAAAACATCAATATAACAGAATTTCTACCAATAAGAGAATACATAAAAGTATCAAAGATTGAGAGTTCAGGTTTTTTTTTTAATTACAAGATTAAGCAATCATATTTTCTCTTTCTAATATTAAGAATTGCCATGTGAAAATGGTAAGGGCAGAAAGAGCAAAGTTTAATCAAAGAAATAAGCCTAAAGTACTGCATATGCAAGCAGAGTGGTATTTAGGCTGGGAAAATAACTCAAGAAGAGAGACAGAAACCTCTTTCAATTTAATTCAAAAATCACACTACAATATATTTGTGCATATCTTCAGGTCCAATTCAGACTGCAAAAATTCACCTTACAATATTCAGTGTAACCTCATTCATGGGAGCCTCGCCTTCCTTTGCTGTCCTTTTCAAAAAGTAGTTTAGATTCTAGCATGAAAGAAGCTTCTTAGAAAGGTCAGCAGTATTCCTTACTAACGGAACTAATTTTTTAAAGTGTACTGTATTCTTGGTATTTTATTCTGTGCACTGTTAGGTAGAAAGGGAAAGAGATTCACTGGACTATAGTCATCTGATTTCATCTTCCTTGTGAATAATGTTTTACATTCACTCTTGTAATCAGTGAGGATCATTAAACAGCATTTATTAAGCATCCATCTGTGAAAGGCTCTTTATAAATATTCCTCTTCTCACCCCTTCCCCCTTTTCAATCTACCATGTGTCTTTGTTGTGTAAAATGCTACAGAGTTTCACTGATAATAAATAATGGTAAGAATGTAAGGCAGATGGACAAAATGACCTACTAGGATCTATGAATCCTAGGATGTTCAATATACTACTAATAATACAATTTAGCACACTTTGATAAGAAAATATCAAATCATTTTACGAGGAAAATGAACTCATCATATTCCATCAACGTTTTCTAAAATAAAAATGTGAAAATTAGGGACTGCAGATGGACTGACTGAAGCCTTGAGTTCATATGACTCGTACCAGATGATACAGTCTTGAAATAAATAATTTGAAAAACATTGTGGAAAAAATCATACAAATTGTGGATGCAACAGTATAAATGGAAATGTGATTTTTGATCAGCAATAAAAATATACGTTATTTTCATTGAAGAGAGTAGTATAAAGGATGATAGAATTTTCTTTTATTTCCAATTTTCTTTAGTATTATGTTAATTTTAATTTTTTTCTCTGGGAAATGAGCTAGATATACTGAATTTAGAGATTAAAATATATTCACTCTAAAGCCTCATGTAGGCAGGATTATAATAGAAGAACATATCACTATAAAATAAGCTATTACTATAAGATTCGGATTTATTAGATTGGATTTTATTTCAACTTAGGACCAAAATGTCCAACAAGTACAAATTACAATTTCTAAAAGGTAGGGGTATTCTTGGAATTATATCTGAAAAACATTACCCAAATTTATCTCACTTGCTTCGTGAATTTTATTAATAGCTATGCTTTCATCATCTACCATATGTTGAGTAATTACTATATGTAATCACTGTGGTTATCCTCTTTGATTCTCATTCATCCTCAACCTACGCTAGGGTAGGTATTACTACCTTAGATTAATAGATAAAGAAACAGGTTCAGAAAAGTAAGTTCCTTACATAGCTGACACAACTAATCAGTGTTAGTTCCAAGACTCCAATCCAGGATTATCTTAATTCAAAGTCCCTGTTCTTAACCTCAGAAGACATGAGGGATTTTCCTTGAATGAAAGGATTGTGGATGCCTCAGAATAATATTGAGTAATCTTTTCCACCAGCTACAGAAAGAAAGAATAATGTTGAGTAATCTTTTGCACCAGCTACAAAAAGAAAGAAAAACCTCAAATATTTCCTATGCTATTATGTCTACCCCTTGGTTTAACTGACATATATAAAATATTCTATTAAAGGTTAGAATTTTCATACAGATAGAGATGGCAATTGTTTTTGCAGTTGTAAAAATTTTTACACTAAACAAATTTTAATATATGAACTTCAAAAGCAGTCTTGAGATTTGTAGTCAAGGTATGTGCATAAATACCTTCCTAAATGTTAAAGTATAAAATCCACTGTTTTTAAAAGGGGTCCACTTTAAGGGGGCAAACAACACTGGTGGATGTAAATGACTTCTTGGGGGTTGTTCAGCTTCAAGGCTAGAAGTCAAGTCTCTTGTCCCTGAACCTTTATTCTTTTCATTAGATCTTGTTTCCTGTAGGTCAAGATAAACACAAAATTAGAATAAGTAAAGAAAGAAGATAGGAAGCAAGAAGAATCTATCAAACAGCTAAACCTATAAACACTAACAAATTGAACCTAGTTATTAATTATTCCTGGCAATAACAAAAATTTATGATTTCTACTAAAATATAATACAAAAATCATAAATAATAAATTACTATTGATTTCACTGTATCACTGCCATCACTTTCATCCCGCTGCTCATCGATTTGCTCGAGTGGGCGCCAGTAACATCTCCATTCATCCTTGCCACGAGATTTTAGCTACTGATTTACACATATTATTTTTTTCTCATTCCCTCCCTTCCTTTCTAAATAAAACATCAAAATTATGTGTCACTGGCTATCATGACATATTGAATATATTTATATTAAATTGGGTAGAGCAGCTTTTGCTCTCAAGGAACTCATAAGATTGTCAAATAAGATTATTTATGAAAAACTTTCGACATGTGCTTTTGAGTTTTGAAGACTCAGATAATATTACATAATTAAATGTATTTAGCTAGAACATAATTTAAGTTTTTTATTTGATTTAAACATACTGATATAAATGCAAGTCCATCTAAATATACATTGAAAGGTCTAAATTATGAGCAAATGGTAAAGTATCAACTCAGGAGACTTTACAGAACATAATCTTTATTTACAGGTATCATGGTCTTTACTGCCATTTTTAATTTTAAAAGCCACTTGATATTGTAAGTGAGTGAATCAATGACTGAACAAATGCACTGCAGCACTATCATCCCATTATTCATCGATTTGCTCGAGCAGGCACCAGTAACCGCTCCGTTGTGAGACTTGTTACTATTTTTGGCATATCGAATACACGACAGCTCTGCCTATAAAAGCCTTGCCAGGTTCTGCCATGAGGGCGAGATACTCTCGGTAGCTTGCCAGGCTCTCCAAGAGGGACAGAGGAATTGAGGCAGGGTCGGCTGCATGAGAGGCAAATGCCCTACTCGCTGTACGTTTATAAATCCATTAAACTAAAACTTACTAAGCAACTATGAGTTTCAAATGCTGGAAATGTTATATATAAAATTTATCTTCAACACTAAATGTTGTCAAATGCTGCTGGAAAATGGTATTTGTTTTAAGGACAAACCCTTAACTCTAATATTCCATTTGATATATATCATTAAAAAACTATGATAAGAATGCAAGAAACCAAATATTTTGCTGGGCCTGAATAAAACCAGAAGTAGTTCAAGAAGCAGATTTTTTATAGCTTCAAAGTGTTCTATGAGCTCTCTTTTCTATAAAGTCTAATGAAAATGCTCTCCCTGGATTTAGCAAAAAAAAACCAGGATTCCAAATTTAAAATGACATTTATCTCAAAAGTAAATTAATATTTAATGTTAGTCTGATTAATAATTGTGATTTTTATGATCTGGGTATGCAAGCCTCTAGACACGTTTGTTCTAAACTGTAAAGATTCCAGGGGGAAAAGGACAGAAGGCAGACCATCTCCTTTAAATGTTAGGGTTGAGTCTTTGTTTTGTTTGTTTTGTCATGTTCTGATATATATTCAAAGAGAGGCAATGTTCAGTTCCTCATTCAAGGAAATTCTAAATTTTTTCACTTTGAAAGTTCTCTAAATGTTATGTTTATAGTTCAGAACTTTGCAGCCTAAGGCCTTGCTCATTCTGGTATTATCTTACGGGAGAGCTTTTCATTTGTGAAATGCCGGCAAAGATTTCAAGAGACCCAGTCTCTTGGATCATATGGGTCATCAAAGAATTAAAAACAACTACAATGTTAACTTAGCAAAAACTGTACAATCTTTACTTGCATTCTTTACTTAATAAATTATTGAAATTGTATTGAAATTGTTACAGCTGGGAACTAAAAAAGTCTATCAAATGGCATACTAAACACAAATATTGTTTTTCTGATTTTTTTCCCCAAGTTATCTGAACTATTTTGTTTGGTTTTTGTTAATGATCTACATTGGTAGAGAACCTTCTGTAAATAAGCACACAATAAAGAAATCGATATGCAAAAGAAAAAAATGTTAAAAGACACATCGCAAAATGTGTTTCCACCACATTTTAGGCTAGAAAAGAAACAAGGAGAGAAAGTAGAAGGAAGGAACAAAAAACGAAGGTACTTGGGAACAAGGAACAATCCTATTTGGGAAAAGTGAGCATAAGAAAGCATTCAAGATAATAGCACATAGAACACTAAAACATAATGTTTCACATTTTCATTATATTTTCCATTTTGTACAATGTACATGGGCTGGAGCGATAGCACAGCAGGTTGGACATTTGCCTTGCACGCAGCCAACCAGTTCGATTCCTCCGCTCCTCTCAGAGAGCCCGGCAAGCTATTGAGAGTATCCTGCCTTCATGGCAGAACCTGGCAAGCTACCTGTGGCATATTCGATATGCCAAAAACAGTAACAAGTCTCACAATGGAGATGTTACTGGTGCCCGCTCGAGCAAATCAATGAACAACGGGACGATAGTGCGACAGTGCTACCATACACATAAAAGTATCTTCAGTACGGAACAATTTCTTTGGATAGAAATAAGACACAAGCATGGTGCATTCAAATTTCTTCACTAGGCTATACCTGGAAGTCAGAGTCAAAATTGGCCATGGGTGGATTACTCCACAGTTTAGAAGCTGGTCTCACATACTGAGGGAAAAGGCAGTTCAGTTAGAGAAGGGATTACCAAGTAAATGGTGCTAGGAAGATATGTTCGGGATGGGAGATGCACCCTGAAAGCAGACTATAGACAGAACATGATAGCCACTTAATACTTCTATTGCAAACCACAACACCCAAAAGGAGAAAGAGAGCAAAAGGGAATGCTCTGCCACAGAGGCGGGTGGGGGAGGGGAACAGGGTTGGGATGGTGGAAGGGATGCTGGGACTGTTGGTGGTGGAAAATGGGCACTGGTGGAGGGATGGATACTTGACCATTCATTGTATGATTGAAATGTAAGCACGAAAGTTTATAAGTCTCTAAGTGTACCTCATGATGATTCACTAATTAAAAAAAAATTTTTTTAATTGACCCTGAACTCTAGAGATGGCCTTCCCATTTACATATGACAGCTCAGCAGTTAACATTGGTTTTAAATGGATATTTCCTAGAAGTTAAACCTTAGTGTCTTTGAATTTAGGGTTTCCTGTCCTCTGAGGTTGTTTAAATTCAATGGAAAATGTAATTTCCCAGTCTCACAACAGATGTTTCAAGTGTTCAATAGTTTATTAACTAGAGGTTACTGTGTTAGAGGGTAGAGTTTCAGAAGATTTCCATCAACACCTCAAGATCTCATCGGGAAGTACTACTAACCTAGACCAACTTCTTGTGAAGTTGTGAGTCAGAATTCTGTTCTGAAATAGGGAAGAGAGAAAAATTCTGTTGAAAGTACCATGCTCTGTCTTGTCTATATCAGTATTAGTTACTTCCTTTCCTGTCGGCAGATCTCTTTATCTCCACTTACAAGCTCTACTACATCCCAAATTTTAGGATCATCCTGACCTTATCAAGAAGAATATACAGAGTGTGAGAATATAATCTATTGTGGGATCCTAGCTTGGCAGTTCATCATTAGTCAAATGTGCCCTGGATCTATTCTTTGCTACTCTGAACAGCAATTCTTGGTTAAGTGGCTCCTGGGGCTGTCTTATGACCTAGTTAACTTAGATTCCAACTTCATCCATTCCTTTACTCATTGACTTGACAGGAAAAAAATGACCATGACCGCCTACTTTGTGCGTGTCGTTGTGGGGACGCTATGGGTAAAAACACAAAGAGGAATGGCAGACTCCGATTTTACAGACCTTGCATTTTCACATAGGAAAATAACACTGGAAAGAAAAGCAATTCTAATTTAAAATTAGAATTGGGTAAGTACAGCAAAGGACAATAAAAAGGCAGTCCAGAAGAGAGTGTCATGGAGAGATTTGTCCTGTTCTGGGTGCTCAGGAAGATCTCTTTGAACAAGTAATTTGTGAACTGAGATGAGAGACAGCACTAGGAGGCAATCGGGTTTAAGTGAAGAGAGAGTGTCTAAAATAACTACACATGAAGGCCTAATATCAAGAGATTAAAAGAATCTCAGAGGGGCTACAGGAAGATAGAAACAAGGGGCAAATTAGCTTGGCTTGAGACCAGAGAAGAGGGGCCAGCCTGCTGTTAACAACAGCCTGCATTTGTGATGCCTTGAAAAATGAAGAAGAAATAGGAAACTCTTTCAAACAGCCAAGTTCTCATTGGAGTCTGTAGGGCCAGACTACCCTAATCCCTTGAATCATTTCCAAATAACTTTCTCCCAAATTCTTCAAATCTAACTTTCTGGCTACTCGGACGCCATCTTTCTCCCTTCTCTACAGATGCCTACCTGCGTTTGTCTACCTGCTGAACTCCTTCACAGACTAGCTTAGAGAAACATGACTTTACGATCACTGTTAGAAAGAAAGAGAAAAGAATGGGAAAGGAACCAAACATTTAACTCCCGGTAACTGCGTCTGCAAAAAATAAACTAGGGGATCAGAAGCATAATATAAAAGTGTCTCTGGGCAATACCAGTTGCATCATGTCTCAACACCCCCAATTTAGCACACGATAGCATAGATAGCCCACATGCTGATTCTTGATTCAGAACTGCTGCCTTTACTCTTTCATTTTCAGCAGCTTTGCCTAAGACCATAACCCTTCATTTCAAATAACTCAGAAACAATCATCATCGTTTGGATCGAGGTCATCCTTGCTACTCTTGGCCACTAGGAAATTATCTATCTGGAAAATACATTTTGCTTTTAGATAAACCATGAGCTCTGTGAAGAAAACAATAAATTTTGTTTAACTTAGTGGCCTTAAAGAGTCCTTTACATATCTTAATATATGTCCAGGGCATAGCTTTAAAAAGTTGTCTATAACTATGAGAAGGCAGTGTATTTTTTTCAGGAAAAATAAAAGCTACTTTGCTTCAGAAAAAAATCATAAGCTATTTAGCTCTCACGAGCAAGACTCCCTACACACCCACACACCAACTTCACTGGCTCCTAGAAGGGTGGACAGCGGTGAAATCCCAGGTTAAATGATATCAAGAAGAGAATGAAGGATTAGACAATGGCAAGTTTCCGGATCTCAGAAAGATCCATGCAGATGAGCAAATCCCACAATGAGGCATGAGAAATAAGTTTCTGAGATCACTAATATTTACTATTCACTCAGAATTACTTTCTTGTCCATATTGTAGCTGCCATCTTTTACCTCAAAGCCATGCTAGTGCTGTTGTAGAAAATAAAGTAAGATGTCACTCTTGAAATCTGGGTGAGGAACCAAAGAGAATATTGGAACAAGGAGGAGGAAACTTCAGGAGATATCACCCATGGCATGGACTGATTTCTGAGTAAGTCTAATTGAAATCTTTTCTTCCTCCCAATTTATTCTGAAGTCAGACAACTACAGCAGGGATGGCTAATTGTCCCTCTAAATTCACCCTTTACCTTTTAAAGAGAGAGTTGTCACTAAGAAGTTCCTATTAAGACAAGAATATTGGGGCCGGAGCGATAGCACAGCAGGTAAGGCGTTTGCCTTGCACTCGGCCGACCCGGGTTCAATCTCCGGAATCCCATATGGTCCTCCAAGCACCGCCAGGAGTAATTCCTGAGTGCAAAGCCAGGAGTAACCCCTGAGCATCGCTGGGTGTGACCCAAAAAGCAAAAAATAATAATAATAATAAAATAAAAATATTTTAAAAAAAGACAAGAATATTTCCCAGGCTTCCTTGCATCTGAAAGAACCATTTGACTAGTTCACATCAGTGGAATACATGCTGACATTTCATGGTACTGTTGTCATTTCTGAGCCAAGCTGTTGGAAAAATAGATGTAACTTAATTCTCCTCCCCTTCCCCATCCTTTTCCTGATTATACAGGTAAGAAATAAACGTTGATCATATTAAGTCACTAACATTTTGGTATCATGTTACAGCCACTAGCATCATCTTCACTTATTCGAAATTGATACCTTAACGTGGATGCTGACTTTATAAAAACAAATGTGGATTGTGAAGATAATTCAAGGGCAGGAATGCTTGTCTGGCGTGTGGAGGCTCTGAATTAGATCCCTGGGACTGTATAGTCCATCTAAGATCAACTGAGGATACCAACCTCAAAAAAATGCACATATATATGTGTGTATAAATTTATATGAATATATATGCTACTGGAAAGGAAATAAATATGGAGAACAAATAATGTAAAACTCTGAATCCTGTTACATCCTGGCAAAACTGTGTTAACTCGGTGGGAAGATCTATAGCTCTAGAGGAAAGATCTGCAAAGAACCAGAATGCTACTGTGTTATAATGCTCCTTAATGCCTACAAGCAATGTATTATGAGACAACAGATGTCCATAGGAAAGAATTGGGCAGTTCAAGGCAGAGATAAAGATGAATAGTCTAAGTCTAGAAATGTAAGACTATAAAGCCAGAGCAGTCCACCTTCAGGGATTTTCATGGTGAGGAATGAGGCTATAAAGGGCCTTGAGCAACAGATTCCCATTAAGACTTTCCAGTTAGAAACAATGACTCAGCCATGCAACAAAAACCCGATTAATGAAGTTACCTAACCAACCAACGATATTGCTTGGGGAGACCTGAAAGTGACCGCTTGAGACATAGGTGGCCGAAACATGGTCACAGTAAAGGAGCAGGTTCCAGAATGATGAATAGAACTTTCAATGTCACTGGTAGGTAGCATAACTGATAAAAAGTCAAGCTTTTTTTTTTGAGAAACACTCAATTTTAATTTTTTTTGTTTTTTATTTTAATTGAATCACCATGTGGAAAGTTACAAAATTTTCAGGTTTAAGTCTCAGTTATACAATGCTCGAACACCCATCCCTTCATCAGTGCACATATTCCACCACCAGGAATCACAGTATAGCTCCACCTCGCCCCCCCACATCCCCCCAAAAAAGTCAAGCTTTTTTAAACCTATCTAGGGGTTTAATTTTTTTAATTTAAGCACTATGGTTTATAATACTGTTAATAGAATTGCTTCAGGCATACACTGTCGCTGCCCACACGGGAATGTCAACATCCATCCACCACTGTCCATCAAGGGCCCCTCCTATCCCATTGCCACCTTAGCAACTCAGACCTACAGGCCAATACTCAGGTCGGTTATCACTGACAAATTTTTATTTCCTCATGGCCTTTCTTTTATACTGCACATATGAGAAAGATCACTCAGCATTGTGCCTTTCTTTTCCCCTTTGACTCATTTTATTCAGTTTACCTCTCAGTTCCATCCACATAGCAATGAAAATGCAGAATTAAAGATTTTGAGTGAATTGTATTCCTAAAGAAAATAGGAACCTGGTGTATAAGAAAAGAAAGACCAACGACACCACAATCCCTAGGCTTCCACGTATGGACTGGCGAGAAGTGGCTGAGGAAGTAAGTGAGACATCTAGAGAGAAGTGTGCTTCCAACTGCAGCAATTTTATATGGAAATTCAAACCCTCCCCCGCTCCTACCTCAACATTCCTGGGATTTATCCCACACTTATTTATCAAAAGTCTCCTAAATAGTCAAGGGTCAATCTTCTCTCCCTCCCCTTTTCATACCTAATTCTCACTCAAAGACTGCTCCATTCACCTTTTCCGTCTATTAAACTTACATGGGGAAACCTGGTCACCTAATATTTAATAAAGAAGCAAGAAATGTGAATCAAGAAGCAAGAAATGTGGATTGGAGCAACATAAGCTTCTTCAACAAGTGGTGCTGAAAAAACGTGGCAGTTACAAAAAAAAAGAAACCTCGGTCTAACGCCAGGCATGAAAGTCACAGATCAAAATGGATTAAATACCTCAATATCAGAACTGAATCCATAAGGTACATGGAGGAAAATATGAGCAGAATCCCCCAAGCAATATCCCCCATGATACTGAAGCTAAAGGCATCTTCCAGGATGAACATGACTGACCAAGCAAGTGGAAGCAAAGATAAACAAATGGGACTATATTGAACTAAGAAGCCTCTACATCTCCAAAGAAATAGTGACCAAGATACAAAGACAGCCCACAGATTGGGAAAAATTATTTGCCCAATACCCATCTGAGAAGGGGTTAATATACAAGATATAATATCCAAGATATAAGGCACGGTTAGAACTTTACAAGAAAAAAAATGCAACCCCATCAAAAACTGGGGAGAAGAAATGAATAGAAACTTCCTCAAAGAAGATATACAAATGGCGAAAAGACATGAAAAAGTGCTGTACATTACTCATTAGGGAGATGCAAATCAAAGAACAATAAGATATCATCTCACACCACAGAGACCAGCACACATCTAAAAGAACAAGAGCAACCAGCACTGGCATGGATGCAGGGAGAAAGGGACTCTCCTTCATTGCTGGCAGGAATGCTGACTGGCCCAGACATTTTGGGAAACTATATGGACATTCTCAGAAAGCTAGAAATTGAGCTTCCATATGACCATGAAGTGCTACTTTTGGGAATTTACACCAGGGGCCCCAAACACAAAAATGCCATCTGCATTTCAGTTTGCTGCAGCACTATTCATAATAACCCCAATCTGGAAACAACCTGAATGCCCCAAACCAGATGATTCACAGTGATTCAAGATAAAAAAAATAATAAATACATCAAATAAAATTACAGTTATTGTCCAGAAGATAAAGTAAAGGGGTTAAACATAGCGCTGTCTGTAGCACAGTCGTCCCATCGTTCATCGATTTGCTCAAGCGGGCACTAGTAACTGCTTCATTGTGAGACTTGTTTTTACTGTTTTTGGCATATTGAATACGCCACGGGGAGCTTGCCAGGCTCTGCTGTGCAGGCAGGATACTCTCGAAAGCTTGCCGGGCTCTCTGAGGAATGGAGGAATTGAACCCAGGTCAGCTGCGTGCAAGGCAAACGCTCTACCCACTGTGCTATCACTCCAGTTCAGGGATGGGGGTGGGAGGTTAAACATATGTTGTTCATATTTAAGGTCCATAGTTTGGTTCCTGTTACCACATGGCCCCTGAAGCACCACTGGACGTGGCTCTGGCTGACCCCTGCAATGCTGGAGCCGAGCTAAGAACCCTCACATCCTCACCCCCTAAGTACAGGTGGGTGGGGCTTGGGACCTGAATGCTGCTGAGTGGTGCCTATGCAAATAAATGAGAAAGGACTAAAATATAGTTATTCTCCCAACTTTCCTACAGAATTAAATCCGAGTGACTTGTTTGACATAGACCACCTTTCACACTGAATCCCTAACCTTCCACAATCTCATCTCCCAAACTCCCCTCCAATTACCAAAGTTCAGTTCCATTTACCTGCCAGGCTCTTTTTCTGACACTGCTTTGCAAACGCTCTGCCCTCTGTCTGGAATGTATCTATCCAGCTCCTATGCTGCCTGGAGAAGATAATCTCTTAAAATTCACTAAGGTGTCACTTCTATGAAGTCTTGACTAACACTCTGCAGCTAGAAAGCAGTTACCATCAGATTAGTAAAGCTATATCCTGTGTGTATTACTAGGGCATCTAACATTCAATCATCTAGATAGTTTAACCTTGTTGCAGTTTATTTTGCTTACTATCCAGCCAGTCTCTTAAACTTATCTGAAAGCTTTGAGAGTTCTGCTGCTTATATCCAGCCCCATAATGCATTAGAAATGAATTGGCTTCCTTCAATAAGAGAACATAGACATCATAAGTATTACTGAATGGGATTCATACTGTTCGTCAGAGTTGAGTTTTCTAAAATCATGCAATATTAGGAAGCAAGGGCAAGTATTGCAAGAAACCATAAAATGTGGGCAGAAAATGTGCATCTATCATAATATTTATCTTTCTCATCAGTCACATATGGAAGTAAAAGATCCCAATCCTTCTGTACATAAATATACTTACATAGGAATTTTATGGGCATAGAAGTATCATAATTTAAAATGTAATCAAGACTTGCTCACCACCATTTTGGAAATTTCTATTAGCAATTATAGCATTGCTTATGATAAGCAATTACGAATAGGGAATGCCCACATTTGTTTGCAATTGTTAACTGCCACACCCAATGAATGCATTTACTTTGTTCTTGTTTCAAGATGCTAAATATACAAGTGTCACCAATATTTGGATGAGTCTCTCTAAAATATAACTCTTGGCATGTTAACTACAAGCACCCAATTTATGAAATCTAGTGTAGTTATGCCACCAGCATATATTGATATGCCTACTGTTCTTGATCAAAGAGTACTTTCATTATACTTCTCCTTTGCACAACAGAAAGGAAGTTTATATTAATTTTTAAATATACTATATGTAAACACAGGGTAGCTGATCTATAAATATCATTTCTGGAAAGCAAAAGCAAAATTACAAAATAATGCCTATGAAAAGGAAGTACTGAGTCTAATGGACAAGAAAATCACAAATTAAAAACATCCAGAAATTCAAAACAACCATTTTTTTTTAACTCTTAGGAAGTATCTTGCTCCAAAAATAGCACTTATGGTTTTTTGGTTATGATTTATTTCTATACACGTGTCAATTGTGAATGTATGATGTCTATTCACAATTACATCCCAAACAACTAGTTTAGGGCTTAGCACACAGAAGGAGCTCACTAGACACCTTGAGAATGAAATAATAAATGAGAATCCTGAGGAAGTAGGCAGTCCCTGGCTCTTTCGCTAGAACTCTGAATCAATTATTCAACATTTTGCCTATACCAATATGATAAAGCTTTCTTCACTCTGGTTGATGCCAGAATCAGTTCTGTACATACTCTGTCACTTTTCTCTTCTCCGTGTGGGTCCAGGAAATACTGTATTTACCTCTTATTCCAAACAACTCCACACAGAGGAAGCAGTCAATAAATATGATTTAAATCTAACTATTTCTCAGGAATATTAATACACATAATGGCTGTCTTTTCAGTACTAACAGTACTAAACTTTAAGTATCTTATTGATTTTTTAAATTTTTTTTAAATTTATTTATTTTTTAATTAGTGAGTCACAGTGAGGGTACAGTTACAGATTCACACATTTTCGTGTTTCTTTTTCCCTCATGCAATGTTTAAGAGTCCGTCCCTCCACCAGTGTCCATTCTCCACCACCCATGAACCCAGTATCCCTCCCACCCCCCCAGTCCCATCCCCCCACCCCACCCCGCCTCTCTAGCAGGGCATTCCAATTTGAAGGTATCTTATTGATTAAAGGTACATTTGTGTATTGGTCAGGAGATTTAAATATCCTTAAACTTCAGCTTTTATAAACGCATTGCAAGTTCAAAAACCACCAAATCTTTAAGGGTTAGAGTACAGTGAGTTAGGCACTTGCCTTATGATGCAATGAATCTGGGTTTAATCCCCAGCATCACATATGGTCCCTCAATTACCACCAGGAGTGATCCCTGAGCACAAAAAACAGAATAAACTCTGGACACAGCCAGGTATGGCACCAAAACAACTCCCCCCCCCCAAAAAAAAAAAACACCCAAACTTATCAATCATGAAAACGCACCTAAATATTTGAATGCATGGCAGCCTACAGTGAATTTTGGCCATTCTTGTAATTTTAATATAGATGGCATTATTCATGAACAGCGACAGAGAGGCTAGTAATTTTCTAAAAACTTAACTTCAAACATTTCATTAACTTTTCCTGATAAAAATTTCTGTAACTTAAGATATTAACTTATGTTTTCATGATTTTACTAGTTGCCATGAGTACACATTCTAAACAGTGTACTAGAAAGCAAACTTGCTAAGCGTTCCACTATTATATCAGGGGTACATTATACAGAGGAAAATGGGAACACAGGTAAGAGAAAATTATACTGCAAAACTAACCATTGACTCTTAATACATAAATATGTAATTATAATAATGAAAATTATACTATGTCAAAATCATTCACAAATTTCTTTTAAAGACTAAAAACAAGCTCTTGCTTCAGCAGCACATCTATAAAACTTGAAAACAAAAGTAAACCATTCTTAGAAATTGATTAGTCAGATTAACTGTCTCAGCCAGCCTCATTCTTGGTGTTCATTATAAAAGGAGTACTTCCTAGTAGCTTAGCTTTCCCATAAAAATACACCAACCTTTTTAAAACTAAGACTTCTTTATTCTAGGGTCACTGCAGCAGTGCTCAGAGGTATTACAAACTCAGTGCTCAGGGATGCAGTGCCAGGGATCAAACCTGGGCTTCCTGAGGCCAGAAAGATAGTACAGAGGATAAAGTGCCTGCCTTGCATAAGAATGACGCAGGTTTTATCCCAGAACTCTCTATGGTACCCTGGCACCTCCAAGACTGATCGCTGGGTTCAGAGCCAGGTGTGAGTCTTGTGTACTGCCAGATGTGGTCCCAAAACATGCACCAAAACCCATTGAGTGCTCTCTCTCTCTCTCTTCTCTCTCTCTCTCTCTCTCTCTCTCTCTCTCTCTCTCTCTGTGCCCAAACTATCTCCTTCCTACTTGAAAATCAGTTCCTACTTTTATACTTTGAGTCTTTGCTAGGATTCCCTCTAATACCTATATTGCTTTTCATGAGAAGACACAGCTCCAAATAAATGCAGAAGCTGCAATTACCACCAGGGATCAAACTTCTTAATACTTCAATTATTAATGGAAGTATTAAATTATAATACTTATTCTAAGTATAATTATATTATTAATGATTTACATGTAATTATTAAATTATAAAATCATAATTACTAATAATTCAGTTTATTGAGGCATTTGCTTTAATCCAGAATACCTCAGTTTAACCTTGAGTGTACCATTTACTTCCTATGTGACTTCAGACAAGAAATGTAGCTATCTTTAATTTTCATCTCTATGGGCGGCTGCCTTGCACATGGCCAACCCGGGTTTGATTCCTCCGTCCCTCTCCGAGAGTCCAGCAAGCTACCGAGAATATCCTGCCCGCATGGCAAAACCTGGCAAGCTACTCGTGGTGGCATATTCGATATGCCAAAAACAGTAACAAGTCTCACAATGGAGAAGTTACTGGTGCCCACTCGAGCAAATCGATGAACAACGGGACAACAGTGAGACAGTGCTATTTAATAAAAAAGAATTACTGATAATGATTTCTTCAGGTAGCTATGAGAATCAAAATAGTTAACATTTATAAAACATTTAAAACAAGTGTCTGGCTAAAGTGCTCACAACACTAATAAATAATAATTATAATAAATGTGTTGCTCATATAAAATAATAATATAGGCAGAAGTTATAATAATATTTAACTTCATTTGTTTTTTAAGTCAACATTTTGGAGTTACAACGTGGCTCAAAGGGCTAGAGTACATGCTTCATACTCAGGGGTCCGTGCTTGATCCCCAGAAACATATTGTCCCCCAAGCACTACAAGGAGTGGCTGCAAACCCCCAAAAAAGTTTTTCATAAAAAATAAAACTTTAAAAAGGTAAGATTTTACTGCATTATTATCACTGCTATTTAATTCCTCAATGCACAGACTGTGATACATTTTCATGATTCTCTTCATGAGTCTGCTTAAATTAATTTACAAAGTATGACAGTGTTAAATGCATTTCTTCTCACATGGGATCTTTGATTTTCGACTACGAATGATTCTTCAATAATTTATTCAAATTTAATTCTCTATACAAAGTCCTTAAAGGGTAGGAACTAGGTTTTCTACTTTTGCATTTATTACATTATAATCAAACACTCTTGTCCTAATACAAACTTAATGGGTAATAAATGAATTAATGAATGAGCTAGTGAGTAGTCATATGACATTAAATTAGAGTATAGGCAGCACCTACAGGAATAAGCACTTTCTCCTGCAAGATGATACAATAGGGTTTGCTTGCACAAATCAACGAGGTGCTGGTCTCACACATTTAAACTTCTTCCTGCCAGCCTGTGTTTTCAGTAGAGTTGATGGACTTCACAGTTAAAAGGCACAATGAGGAAAAAAGCAGTGAACAAAATTGGGCTCCACAGTTCCGGGACAAAGATACACACAGTATAGGACTAAAAACTGTAAGACTGTGTTGCTTTGTAAAGTTCATCACTTTGGGATTAAAAAGGCAATAAACTCATACCGTGAAAAAACACTGAATTTTAGAAAAATCACTAACATTAACTCAATAAATGTGTGCAACTTATTCCCATGAAATCTTCTGGAAACACTAGGCATCATAATTTTATGTGAAACCCACTTGACAAATATAAGCAAACCTCAAATAATATTATATTTAAAAGTAAGTACAATATCTTCTTTTATACATTTACCTTAAAGTATATGAGAAACTAACCTACCAACTTTAAGCTTGTGCTTTAGGGAAAAAATTTTCAATAATTTTTTCTTAAAGTTTATGAAGAAATAAAAACAACATCTTAGGTCAGAAAGGAATAATTTTGTAGGCTTCCTAAATATTACTAGGAATCTGGTCTATGTATTCCATATGCATATACAGTGCTTCTTGAATGCTATTTAAGATATCAGATTTGATCCAGTGTTTTTTAAAAAACATTAAATGAAGCTTTTCCACTAACATACAGTCAGGGATGCAGAAACCCTAGACTGATATACTTTTTAGCGGCCAAGAAATATGATTGAATATGCATCATACAATTTCATTTTCCAAACCTCACTTTTGTTAAATATTGAAACTTAGAAGCACAAGTTCATCTTCACGTTTGGTCATCAACAAGGAAACTTTAAAAAAAATCAAAGAGAAAAAGACTGGATAAAGTGATAGTGTCACTAATCCTCTTTCTGTCTGTATTCAGTTCACAAGAAAGCTTGGAAAGTAAAACTGTAGGATTCGGAGAAAAGTAAGGTTGGAAATAGTTTCAAGCACTGCATGGATTGATTCTACTTAGAAAATAGACAACAGAAAAAGAAAAGTGAGGGGTTATCATCTTCAGAGTGGAGGTCATTGGAGTTATTTTCTAGAGTGGGTATGTGTGCTGTGTGTGCCGGAGATTTGGGGGACAATAGAGTTATTTTCCGGAGAGATTGATGTGCTTGTGTTTGCAGGAAATTTGGGGTCAATAACATAGGGAGAGAAAGGTGAAGGTTAAAGAAAAGGAAGAAAGCAAAGGGTACTGCCAAATGATTCACTCCTTTCTCCAAGAGTCTGAGTAGTGCCAGAAAAGGAAAAAAAGAGTACATTAAACAGAATTCTATTCATGATAAACAATCTGCCAGTGGAATGGCGGCGGGGGGTGGACCATATTTACTTTGTGCAAGCATATTAACTCTTTTAAGTGGAGAAGATATTCCCAGGTTGAGGAAGGAAAAGTTATTTACATACTGGGCCCTTAATATTTACTGGATATCTATGCAGACCCACAAGAAGTCACTTATTCGTGTTCTCCACTGGAAAACATTATCTCTAACAGCTATTAAATACCGATGATAATCATGCCTAATGTCCAAAACTACTGAACTGCCTTGCTATAGAACCAAGAACACTCCAGGCAAGATATCTATGGATCCTTTTCATGTATTACAAGTTAGCTTTGGACAACTCCGTATTTACTGACTTACATGCACAAACACAGATACACACACGCACACACACACACACACCTTTAAAAGAGATAGCAAAACTTTAGATATACACCTACACATCTACATGCATATATATGCATTTTTTAATATATTTTACATACACATAAACATATATACGTATCTATATTTATCCTCTTTTCCAGGATCATTCCTGCAAGTTACTTAGTACTGATGAGACTTTTGCTGGAATTGATCCTTCTCTTAACCTACGAAATGTAACACTTCGATTGATATTTATTGATAAATAAACCACATAACACTACACGTTGGAAAATAACTGCATAAAAAGAAGTAGTTTTCCGTTGGATTGAGTTAAATAAAAAAACGACTAAATAAATCCCCTCTCCCCAAAATTCAAAAGTCCATCAATGCAAAACCCAGAATTGTGAACAGCTATTTAAATATTGACGTTATTGCATAACTTGATTAGCAGGAATGCTGAACCTGCATGAAATCAACCTGGTGTTCATTAGAACATCCTTACTTTTCTTTTCAGTGCAGCCTTCTATTATTCTAACACTTTGCAGTGATAAATGATGTTTGTGCATATTGCACAGCGACTATTTTATGAATGGATACACAAAAGTGTTCGTGATTCAAAAAAAATGGAAGGCAGCATATTATTTCGAAAATGGTCATTAAACACAGGAAGCAAATGATGAGGCAAATGGTCTGTGTCTTTTGGTGCCATTCAGGGAAACTGTATTCCCAAGTCTCCTCGCAGAGCGTGCTGGAAACAGCCGAGCGGCTCTTCCCTTGGGGACCCTGCTCTCCCTCACCGGAGCCGGTGCGGCCGCACACAGGACCGCGCACCGTTTGAGGAATACAATGCAAGCATGCCTCTGGGTTTTGAGGGCGATCCCCGTGTCAGAGATCTCGCACTCTGCCACCCCGGTCCCACAAGTGTGTGCCCGTGAGTGTGGCATTTGCCAAGGAACGAACGGAGAGCACCCGGGGCTCCTCTCCTAGAAATAACGCGCCCCAAACCCTTCCCAGGCTGGCTGCTCGGAGCGTTTCAGGGGCTCCCACTTAAGTGCCTTCCCCGCGGGGAAGGAGCCTTACAGGAATAACCCTCTCCAGCTAAGTCAGCTTTGTGTGTAAGTCCACTCGGCGCCAGATGGCAGTTTTTTCCCAACGCCTTCGGCAACTCGACTCTAGCGCGGCTCAGGCTGCCCGCGACGCTTCCCTGGGAGAGGGAGACCCTGCCGGGGAGCGGGCCCGCGCCCCCGCCACTTACCGAGCTCCCACCGACCCCGGGCGCGGGCACCACCACGGGCTGTGGGATTCCCCCGCTCCCTCCGGGGCTGCGCTCCCCGCGCCGATCCCCTTCGCCAATGATGTGTCGCTGGAAATCCCCCTCCCCTCCAGCGGGAGGAGGGTCTCCCCGGCGGGCTGGAGCTCCGGGCGGCTGCTCCCCCTGTCTTTACATCCCTGACTCTGCCGCACGGGCTCTAGTACGAAGGCGCCGAGGCGAGGCGGCGGGAGGGAGCTGAGGCATCCTTTAAAAAAAAAAAAAAGAACAATAATCTTCGTGGATCTTCAAGCCCTTCCCCACGAGGATCCCATCCCCCGGCCGCTCCCGCCGCCGTCGCCCAGACCGTCAGAGGGTTGAAAGGGAAGGAGGGGAGAAAAGAGAGAGAGGAAAAAATAAATAAATAAATAAATAAATAAATAAAAGATTGCAGCGGGGCTGCGAGCTGGGCGTGGGGGGGGTGGAGGCGCCGCGCGCGCCGGGGAGTTGCAGCGGGCTCGGCCGCGGCGGCGGCGCGGAGGGCGGCGGGCGCGGGGTGGGTGTGTGTCGGCGGCAGGGAGAGGCCGGCGGCTCGGGGGCACACCCGCCCGCCGCCCCCCCGCCCCCCCACCCGAGCCGCGCTCCGCCTCCTCCCGGCGCCGCCTCCGCCTCGCCGGCGCTCGGGCTCCCGCGGTGGGCAGCGGCGGGGGGCCGGGCTCGGCCCGGAGGCGCGCGCGAGCCGCGGGGGGGCAGCGCCTGGCGCCGCCCACCCCCCCACACACACCCCACCCTGCACACTTCCCCGGGCACCTTCCGCCGCCCGCCCGCTCCGCGCCCACCTGCTCGGCCGCGCGGGATTCCCCGGCTCCCCCGCCCCGCGCGACCCCGGACGGAGCGCGCGGGGAGAACTCGGCGCGCGCGCGCGCGCGGGGCGCCACTTGCCGCTCGCCGGCCTGCCCGGGAGCCCCCCGAAATCGCGCTCTCCCGGCCGGCCGGGAAACGCCGGGTAGCGGGCAGCCGTGGCTCCCGCTTCCCACGGGGGCGCTGTTCGCACTCGCGCCGGCCTGCCCTGGCCGCTCCCCAGGCACTCCGACAACTAGGGGAAGGAACTTCCTCCCGGGCGAGGCCTCCAGGGACACTCAGTGCCAACATCCCCCCACCCCCCCGGACTGAGAGCGATGCATTGGCGCCAGGTCGCGGGCTCGCCCGGCGATGCTGCCTGCACGGAAAGAAGTAGCTTAGGGATGCTTTCTGCTTAAACAGGATGTAGACATGACAGTGGATGTAAAGCTGGATTCCCTTCAGACTTTCTTCCTGGGACCAAGAATGGTGGTTCTTGAAGATGGGTCAGTGTGCATTTCATTGCAAACATATCTCACTGGGGCCGAGAAGTTAGTGCAGCAGGTAAGGCTCTTACCTGCACGGAACCAACCAGGGTTTGACCTATGTGGTACCTGAGCACCGCAAGGAGTGATCCTTGAGCACGAAGCCAGGAGTAAGCCCTGAGCACTACTGCGTGTGGCCCCAAACCCAATAAATAAATATACATATACATTTAGTTTTGCCCCGTTAGCCCTGTAGCCTATCCTCACCATGTAGTGTACATCACACCTAGATTTCCAGCCTCCCACAGCCTTTACGTCATGCTTGATCATTTGGGGTTTTGTTCGTTTGCTTTGTTTTCTCCCATCTGCTGGACAAGAGTAACATAGATTTATGATATGATACAGGTTTCAGGGTCAGGCCTAGTTACATCTCGGCATCGCATCTGATTCCTGAGCACAAAGCCAGGAATTAGCACTGAGTGCTGTCATTGGGTAGCCCCCAAATAAATGTTTGGAAAAAACTTTGTATAGGTTTCAGTTTAAAGCTTTATAAAAGCAAGACCTGTATATACTATTTTATGTTGGCCACCAGAATTTTTATTTTCCATCTATCATCACACAACTGACCGATATACACGATTTGCACCCACCCCTTCCCTTCGGGTAACTGTTATTTTTGTGCTTGTAATTTAATCGGACCTTTTTGTGGTGGTGGTTCAGATATTCGTGTCTTTACCACATGAGTGAAATTATATGCTCTTTGTCTTTCTCTATCAGACTTATTTAAATAAGCACGATTTTCTCTTGTTTAGTCCATGTTGTTGCAAAAATTGTAGAATTTCACATTTTCTATCAGCCAGTAGTATTGCATTGTGTCCATATGGTACATCTTCTTTATCCATTCATCTGTAGTGGGCACTTTAGTTATTTCCAACTGTTGGCTGAGTCCAGGATGTAGCTCAGTGATAAAGTGCATGCCTTGCATGCTTGGAACCTAAGTTTGACCCAGCCACTGCTCCATCCCCACACCCCTCACACCATCCCTGTCCCCACACACACAAAGTTCCAACTCTTGGGTATAATGAATAATGCAATGATTTGTCTGAAGAATACAAACACACTAATACAAAGCCATATTGAAAGCCTGTGTTCATTGCAATACTTTGCAGTAATCAAGATCTAGAAACAACCCACAGAGCCAACAACAAATACATAAACTAAGAAATTGTGGTATATTTCAGTATCGATATTGCAAATTACAATGCCCAAGAGGACAGAGAGGCAGAGACACACACACAGAGTGAGAGAGTGAGAGTGAGAGAGAGTGAGAGAGAGTGAGAGGGAGTGAGAGAGAGAGAGAGTGAGAGAGAGAGAGAGAGAGAAGAAAAGCCCCTGCCATAGAGACAGGCAGGGGGTGAGGGTGGGGGTGGTGGGAGGGAACCTGGGGACACTGATACTGGGTAATGTACACTGGTGGAGGGATGGGTGTTGGAATACTGTATAACTAAAATCCAATCATGAACAGCTTTGTATGGGTCTATCTCCTAGTGATTCAATTAAGAAAGTTTTTAAAATGTGGCATATGCACACAATGAAGTACTTTTTAGAAGGGAGGAAAGATAAAATTTTCCAGTTTCCTGCACCTTACATGGAATTGGAAGGTGTCATGTGTGCTAAATGAAGTGAATCGGAAAGTAAAACCACTGATCTCACTTATGTGTGAAATATCAAGAAGCAAAGAGGCTAGACACTCTCCAAAGGAATCAAACTCTGAGACATGATCAGTAGAAATGTGAACTGAGGCGGTTGGGGGACGCAAGGAGGGGAATGGGCCATGGGACTATAGTGGTGTGATCCCGAAACAACATGGAAGGATCAGGATAGTAGCTCTGCAACTGTAAAACAGCCAGTTCAATAATACCGTAAATTATGATGCCTTAATATAAAGTAATAAATAAAATATAGATAAACCAGAGCAACATATGTCTCACCATTTTAAATAATTTCTTCCACAGTAGATTCTTTAGTGCTTATTGTTCGTATTCATTATACCTAACCTAAACCCATTCACATAAGAGACATGTTTATCCAACAAACATTACGTGTAAATTTTCTCAGGCAAAAATAAATAAACTTTATTTATTTATTAAATAAAGTTTATGAAATATTTTCTGTCTAGAAAGAGTGTTTAAGACTCATATCAGGTATATCTAAATGTTCTTATGAATCTTACAATGCTGAAAATCTCCAGTATACTAATTCTCCATCAATTTATTGATCACCCCTGTAAGGTTAATTTTTGATAAGTACTTGTTTAACATTTTTAGCCTTAAATTTTCATCACCATTTAGAAATTGGAATGTGTTTTTTCCTAAGTGGTCCTTAGTCAAATAACCCACTGGTTAAAATAAAACACAATGTTATTATCTCTCTTTCCGAGAAGCAAGGGTGCTAGAGAAGGTTATCCATCACGCCAAAATCTTGTCTTTAAGCATTCAGTGACACAGAAAAAGTGTTTGGAAATAAAATATAAATTTGCTTTTTAAATTACCCATACTCAAAATCGGTTATGAAGAATAACCCCTAGTATACAAATTGTTTGGAATAGCTAAATTCTCCATATGCACAGCTTGAATTCTGGATGGCTGCAAAGACTCTTGTGTTAATTATCACCATGTGGTTCTACTGCATTAGTATATAGAATTTTTCATTTTTTCACTTCACTTTTTATTTGTTCTCCAAAGGAAAGATTAAAATGATCTAGGAGAAAAGCCAGGCATGTTATTTATTAATCTTTAAACTATCTTTTTCTGGTTTTTGCCCTTATTGATATTTGTGGAAATATCCCTTTAGCTCATATTTCAATTTTTTATTATTTCAGTGAAGTTTTATTAATAATAAAGGAGAAAAATGACTGTCTAGTATATCAAAATAATGCTCTCAGTGTTTGGTAAAGTGAATAACATTAATATAAATAAGTTTCACCTGAAACACTAAATGTATCAAAAAATACAATTTAGGTAAAGAACACAATTAACAGAATGATGGTATATTGGAACATAAATATATATATATAATATATATATGTACATACAAGTGCAATATCAAGCACAAGATATTTTCATGTTTTTGTGGAATAAAATGTTTGAAAAATATTCTGAAGGACATCATTACTGAATATGCTTTAGCTTGAAATGTTCATTGGCAAGTAGATTGGCAGAGAGCCTCATAAATTCAAATAAAGTAGTAAAGACTGGTGAATGAACATATTTTTAAATGTTAAAGGCATAGGAATAAGAATTTACAAGCTTTTGGAGACTACAGAACCAGAGTTGGATTTAAGCTTTCTTAAAAGGTCAAATGGAAAGAAATGTATGACAAATTGTGTAAAACCACACACACGAAAAAGATAGAGCAAGCCCCAAAAGTATATTAAGAAAAAGGTGAACCACTTTAAGTGGAAAAATAGACAAACATAAATGTAAATGAGATATGTGCATATTCTGGAAGCATTTATATTAAGCTAAAGAAGTTTTATTCCAGAGTTAGAAGGTTGGTTTTATTTAGCATAATCTTGTTGTACCTGGCCATAAAGATGAATGAATATTAATTTTCTTTAAACATCAGCACTATGGGGATCCTAATTTACATTTTTAATAATAGATCAACTATATGCATAGATCTGAGCTGCACTTTTTTTTAACATGAGCAAAACAGAAAGGAGTCACTGAAGAGTAATTAGGATTATCACATTTTTAGACTTAGTGTGCATTCTTTTGCCCTTCTAAATGAAAATGTAGGAAAACTGGGACAATTTAGAGCAACTTGGAGAATCTTAGCAGCCACTGAAATCCTACCCTCCCACATTGCAGTGAAGGCTTGAAAAATAAATGAGCTGTCTGTGTGTTCTTCATTGAGGAGATAAGTATTATCTCATTGATTCTTCTGAATTTAGTTGAGGCAGATTTGGCTACCCTTTGAAGATTTAAAGCAAGAGATAAGATCCACACTGACCGTATTTTCTTGTCATTATTATAGTGAACATGAACTTTTTGAAAAATTCCAGATGTTAAAGCATAGCATATTCCTGCTTTGTAGTAAGTAGTACGATTAAAAGTACAGGTTCCTTTGGCTACCCATAAATGAAGTGTTTCTATGAAATCTATCCTTAGTTGAAATGGTCTGAAAAAGAAGCAACTATAAATAATTCACATGGGAAAATGTTAGTGTACCTACATTCCCAAAACAACATACCAAATCATATCGAATACATAAAACCTAAAATACCTCGCATATATAGTTAAAATAAAAATGATATAATACACCGTGGTGGGAAAACATTCCCCGGGGAAAGAGTTTAAGTGACTCTTCTTGCAACTCCAACGAACTCTGCAGCTAGAAATACTGCTATAAAACAAACACCAAAGGCTGTTTTTATTTTTATCTTTTAACTGAAGGCAAAAATTATCTTTAGGATTCTATATTATTCAAAATAGAAACTCATATATGTCTTTCATAAAAGCAAGCAGACATAGCACAAACTTTTGAAAAGCAGGAGGTCCTGGGACGGTGTGAATCTACGCCTGAGACAATCTAAGCCTGAAACTTGCAGACAATCTGATCCTTAGTATCTAAGCAGCCTAGTTCTTAACAATCCATGAGGTTCAGAGGGCTGGGTTCCTGGAAACAAAGAATTGAAAATATTCAACAACATGATTCTTTGAATGTAAATTATAACTCTTATCATTCGAATATGATTTGACATGGATTTGATTTCTAGTTAGATCTATGTGGAAACTCTGCCAGGTATTTGTGTTCTATTAAAAGAGTTATTTTTTAAAAGTAGTTACATTTTACAAACCTGATAGTATAAATCAAGCACTGGGCTAAATTCTTTACAACTATTGGTGAATTTAACCCTTATAAAACTTTCTTTAAGTAGATGCTGTTGTTATCCTTCAGTCATAAAATAACTAGAGATAATGTAGTTTTCCAAGATTACAATCCCAAAATTGAAACAATCTGAATTTACAAAGTTAGCCTGTGTTTCCGCTGACTGATTTCTCATGAAAAGGCCCTTCTGTGTGTTCTTCTGGGCCATCTCATTTGAGAAAAATATTTTATAAAATGTTATTTTCAGTTCCTTCACTGCAAACAAATTGTATGTTACTTAGAACATGCTACAGAAATGAAAATGTATTGGTTTTAATTTTCAGTAATGACAATCTTCAGGTTGCTTAATCCCTACTAGCAAAGCATAAATTTATAGAATTGGATATATATGCTAATTATGAGGAAAATTTAAATATTTTGTATGACAAAATTACAAAAGTAAAATCTTTGAGTTAAGATCAATGTGGGAGTTGCCAAACACAGCCTCCCTCAAAACAAGACTTTGTTGCTACTTCCAAATAGGGGTGGGTGGGGGCAATGTAGACCATCTTTCGTTCTCCAACTGATAGAATGATGCTTATCCAGCCACACCTCTCACAAATTACCTGCATGGCATTCGTCTGAGATTGATGTGACCAGGCTGGTGGCATTTGGGATGAGGCATGTTTTTATAGACTCTGATGAAGGCTTCAGGCCTATTAAAGAAGGGACTGATGGTTCAAGATTTATCAGGAAGACAAAACAGCTCCATATTGTAAACATACTGCCAGCATGGTATAAGTCAGCCTCTGGGGCTTTTAGAATCATCAAACACAGGGGATCATGGAAAAATCTGAACTTTGGACAAATCAGAAATACAATCAGTCACAATCATAAGAGGATGGACCCCAGTCACAAGATCGTTACTTCTAGCTCCAACATAATGTTATTATAAGCAAAAGGTGCATACCGTGATAACATGGCCCTTCTGGCCCTAGAACGACCTTGTCTGTTAGATGACAGAATGACAGCCATAAACAAGCAAAATTAAATTAGTTATCCACATTCTCTTCTGAGAAATTTCTAAATAGAACCAGGACCCAACAAAGCAATTGGGTTTAAATTGTCTTTATTCCTATCTGAGAATAAAACCTGAGTTGCCAGTACAATCAACAGAGACATGCTTCCTGAAGAGTCACTAATTCTCAGAATGACAAAAATATAATGCTGCGATACTTCTTGGTCTTTCTTGTATTTGACATGCTTCTTCCTTTACAACTTTTTTGGAAATATCATGTGTCATATTATGATTTGAGTAGGATCTAGAGCTTGGCAATTGTCATTTTTCCTCTCAATTAAGCTTGCACTTAATATGGTCTTCTAAAAGTATATAAAATTAAAGTGACTTAAGGGGACCACTATAAATTCACTAAAATAGCATAAAAATTAACATAGTTAAAACAACAAAAATAATTTAATATTAAGGATGAACATGGAGCAATAGCACAGTGGGTAGGGCATTTGCCTTGCAAGCAGCCGACCTCGGTTTGATTCCTCCATCCCTCTTGGAGAACTCGGCAAGCTACCAAGAGTATCCAGCCCGCACGGCATAGCCTGGCAAGCTACTCGTGGCATGTTCGATATGCCAAAACAGTAACAATCTCACAATGGAGACGTTACTGATTTGCCCTTTTGAGCAAATCAATGAACAACGGGACAACACTGCTATAATGCTATATAAGGATGAACATTTCTCTAGTAAAAACTGAAACTCAAAATTGAGTATGTTACTTAGAATTTGCAACAGAAATGAAAATGTATTGGTTTTAATTTTCAGTAATGACAATCTTCTGGTTGCTTAACCACTACTGGCAAATTATAAATTTATAGAATTGGATTTAAATACTAATTATGAGAATAATTAAAACATTTTGTATTAAAAATTATGAAAGTAATTACAGAAGAAAAAAATTACAAAAGAAAAATTACGAAGGTAATTACAAAAGAAAGAGAGAGACAGAGACAGAGACAGAAGAAAAGCTTTTGCCATAGAAGCAGGCGAGGGAGGGGAGGATGGTTAGGGGGTAGGGGGTGATGGGAGAAACCTGGGGATACTGGCGCTGGGAAATGTATACTGGTGGAGGGATGGGTGTGAGAATACTGTGTGACTGAACTCTAATCATGAACAGGTTTGTGTGGGTCAATCTCACAGTGATTCAATTAAAGAAAAAAATTTTAATTACAGAAGTAAAATATTGACAGTATGCAGTTTAGATTTCTGATTTTATTTATTAATCTAATACTTGCCAATAGGAATATGAAGGTGTTTCAAAAAACATAGGAATATATTTTAGAACCCAAGAGCTACTGATTTTGACTGTAATTAAAAGTTTACAGATGAAATGACTATTTTTTATACAAGCTCCCTGCCCAGTCAAGATTACTGCACGCACAGCTAAATAGAATCCAGCTTGATTTTATCATTTCTGATATTTCGTTCCACAAGTTATTTTTCTTAGATATGGAAAATTAGACAACCATAGAAATTCAGCCTGTTAAAAGAGTCTAAGCAGCACAAAAGTTGTCTAATTGCACTTTCCTCCCCTGATGTGGAAGAAGCCCCTAAACAGCCCAGATTAAGCAATCATTTCACATAGCACTATGTTGACAGAAGCATTTGGATAAATAAAGAAGCAAGTCTTCATGAGCTTAAAGTTAGTCAGGACTCATCCTATCATATTCCTTCCCACCACATAAGAAATGAGTGTAAAACACAACTTCTAAAAGCAACAACAACAAAATATCCATAATTACATACCTAATGGGCTGGAGCGAAAGCACAGCGGTTGGGCTTTAGCCTTTCAGGCGGCCAACCCACGTTCTATCCCTCCGCCCCTCTCAGAGAGCCCGGCAACCTACTGAGAGTATGGAGCCCGCATGGCAGAGCCTGGCAAGCTACCCATGTGTATTGGGTATGCCAAAAACAGTAAGAATAAGTCTCTCAATGAGAGACGTTATTGGTGCCCATTCGAACAAATCGATGATAGCAATGAGCAAAGGGATGACAATGATACAGTGATGCATACCTAATGCTAATTGAATTTGAATAAGGGGGGTGAACTTTCATTTGCATGAGACAGTTTTCTCTATTAGCATTTCCAAACTAGCTCCAGATATTAATTGGGGTCCCATACCACTTAGGCAAGGTTAGCTAGGACAGGGCTCCTTAAGTCGTTCATTCTGACACCCAAGGACAGTAGATACAAGGGCCAGGAGGATTGCCCCATAGCTGGAAGACTGCTAAGAAAATGATGGCTGGAGAAATCAGTCCGGATGGGAGATGCTTGCCGAAAGTAGATAATGGACCAAACATGATGACCTCTCAGTGGCTGTGTTGCAAGCCATAATGCCCAAAAGTAGAGAGAATGAGGAATATTGTCTGCCATGGAGACAGAGGGAGGTTGGGAAAGGGGAGTATATTGGAGATATTGGTGGTGGGGAATGTGCACTGGTGGAGGGATGGGTGTTTGATCATTGTGAGATTGTAACCCAAACATGAAAGCTTGTAACTATCTCACGGTGATTCAATAAAATTAAAAAAAAAATTTTAAAGTGCATCTGCAGAATTGTTCTAGTACCCAGACTCCTGTTACAGTGCTCTTAGATAATTGGAAATCAGTGTTTCAACATGAAACTAAATGAATTAGACGTGATGTTAAATTGTACATTCGATCTCTACAGATCTTAATTTTTTTTTGACTAGGACCTGCAGCAAATAGATGTATTATCTCAAAAAAAAAAAAAACCTCTTTTATTCTGGAGACCCCTTTTCTTCTGAGAAATGCAACACTGGGAAACCATTAAGAAACACCTTGGATAAATTCCGTGGTTAGTTTTGAATTAGTGTTGCACCTTTAGGGTTCAGAAATCTTTCACTGTTGCAAAATTTTTAAGAACTCCCTTATCTGATTATATAATAGTATCAGAAATTTATAGCTAGAGGACACACAAAGAGAAGGATGTCATTCTCTTACCACATTTTGAAGTCGATAAATTCTATAGTATGAAACTGCATTTGATAATAATTGACACAACAGAAATCTACTATAAGACCAACCAGTCTCCAGTGTAAAATTCATTGATTTAAAACATCTCCAATACTTACAATATTATGAGTATCTTCAAATTTCACTTGAAAATTTGAAGGATGCTATTTAAGATAACAATTGTTCTGTAGAGCAGGATGTGTGGTGTGTAATGCATTAAATGAAGTTTACCTAATAAAAACTTCATGCTCAAGAGACGAAGAAATTTTCAATATAGTACCAGTATAGGTTTATGTAATTTTGCATGTTGCCGGTAACAATTACCAAGGGTTTAAAGAGCTGGAAATTTTTTTTTGGGGGGGGGGAAAGGTTAGCAACAAAAAGAAGAAAAAAAAAGCAGAGGAGATAAATAAAATGAGTTGAATAGTGAAGTGCTGAGGAAGGGAGAAACGCTTTTCTGTCTCTTCACAAATTGTCCAGTTTATTCCCTGAAGTAAGAGATTTCAGTGTCCATAGCCAATGTGATTGTTTGGCTTGCAAAACTATAAAATACTCTTGATATCAGCATTTGAAAAATGTTTTGGTGGCATTTAAATGACTGCTAAGACTTGGTTTCAAAAGAGTGTTTGAACTTAATTATCAGATGAATGTGGCAAGATATATGGAATTTTACTCTAACAGTAATAGAGATGATTAAAGGAGAAAATAGAAAGATTAACATTAAAAGTACATCAGTAGAATGGGTAATGAAGAAACAGAAATTCTGGGTCAAACAATGATGATATAAGTATGAAGGGTCACAGTGAAATAATATTCAGTGATTTAAAATAAGTGTGGTAAGATTTTTTTCATTGATATTAACCATTTACCTTTTATTTCTTCTTTATTATTATTATTATTTTTTTTATTAATGAGTCACCGTGAGGGTGCAGTTACAGAGTTTCGTGCCTGTGTTACAGTTATACAATACTTGAGTTCCCATCCCTCCACCAGTACCCATTGTCCTCCATCGATGGCCCCAGAGTCCCCCCCCCCCCCATTGCTGTCTCTCCCCTCCCCTCCCCTCCCATGACAGGGAATTCCTTATTGTTCTCTCTCTCCTTTAGGGTGTTATGGTTTGCAATGGAGATACTGGGTGGCTAAGAAAGGTTTTTTTTTAAGATATCCATTTTATAAGATACAAAATATAAAGTATTCTTTGTGAAACATCAAAGTAAACCCTTTAAAATAAAGCAAGGCAAAACCCAACAAAAACGATCCTTAAGTAACTTGTTCATGAAAAAATGTCAGGTTTCTATTTTCAAAAAAATAAGTGTGCATTTGAACCTTTTCTTCTGAAAATACCTGTTAATATAAGAAATGCCTGTGAAATGTGATACTGTTGGATTATTGAAAAAATAAGGCATACTGCATAATATATCTCATCCTCATTTTATATTGAAAATAGGTAGTTGCAGCAAGTAAAAAGCATTATGCAACTCTTGAAATATCTGTTGCTAGATCTTAAAAACTATTTTTGTTTAAAGCTAAATTCTAACAAGTTTGATGTGTAAATGAACATTTTTAACGATCTCAAAACAAATTATTTCTGTGTATAGTACTACATTTTTTTCTTAAGAAATTTGTGGTAAGCAATATCTTCTGTGTTCCTATTTGATTTCATTTTCTATGGCCTTCACACTATCACACTTTATGAATAATTCGGTAACTACAACAGAGTGTAAATTTTATTAGCTAAAAATATGAAACAATTTCTATCATGAGTTGGGTTAGCCCTTGTAAAATGACATGGATGTGAGAAAATTCAGATAACCTGAACCAATTGGTCACATTCTTCTGCCTCCCTGTTCTTTAATTCCTTGTTGACTATTATCCTTAGGATTTTCACCTATACTAGATGAATACTGTATTTTAGAAGCCCTAATTGAAAGTAGCATTGTATTTTCTACTGGAAGTTGTATCCTTTCACTTGGTTTTTCTGCTATAGCCTCAGACAAATTCATCTAAAATACTGCCTCCTCTTGGTCACAATGCCATGAAGAATACAACTATACTTTCCAATGTCCTGCACCCTCTGACAATCATATAAATTACCAAGATCTTAGCCCAAGGATCCAAATTTTCTGAAGTAACTTTACCTGTATTTCTACTCATGTTTTTAATGTTTTTAATAGTCTTTTACTTTAGATGAGTTAGCTAATTCTACACTTGAAACCACACCACGCCCTTATCTTAGAATATTTTTTATTTCTTTCTCCAAAGACTAGAATTCTGAATTTCTATCAACTTCCTAAATATTCTTTTACTATTCTAGCTCATTTTCTTTTATAGTTTAGAGAACACGGCTACTATGGTGTTAACTTTTGTGGTTTTAGTATACAAAGTTATTATACCCCACCACTATCAAAGTACTCATGACCTTTGAATATCACCTTGTTTTTGTTCTCTCTCTAAAACATAAAATAATCTGTTATTCATTCTAAAAACTGGTCTCACTTAGAATAAACATTTTTATCATATTGTATTATACTACTTGTGTAATATCTTAGATATATAAACATCTCTCAAGAGCACATTTCATTGAGATCTCAAAAGTATCTCTTCTTAATTTGATGACCAGTAGTGAAAAAAATTTGGTAAAAAACTACTGAAAACATTTTTGGAATTGTAATTATCTCAAAAGTTTGAAATAAGTTTAAAACATTGCCATGAGAATGGGCACATTACTTAGTTACTCGGATTTCTTCGTATAAAGAGTAATACATACCTGTCTTAAAATATAGTTTGAAACGTTAGTAAAAATGATGTCAAGATATTGACCACAAAAGGCACCTAATATGAGTTCTTCTTTCATGTTTGTATTCCCATCTAAGTAGGGATTTGTTTAAAATTAATTTAAATATAGCACTTTTGGGTTGGTAATATATTTACGTTTCTTTTGGACTAGAGCTATAGCACAGCAAGTAGGACGTTTGCCTTGCACGCAGCCTACCTGGGTTTGATTCATCCGTCCCTCTCTGAGAGCCAGCAAGCTACCCAGTGTAGAGAGTATCCTGCACGCACAGCAGAGCCTGACAAGCTACCCGTGGCATATTCAATATGCCAAAAAAAGTAACAACAAGTCTCACAATGGAGACTGGTGCCCGCTTGAGCAAATCGATGAACAATGGGACGGCAGTACTGCAGTGCAGTGCAGTGCTTCTTTGAAAAGATATTCCTCTATCTCTTTAGAGCAAAAGCACATGCAAGAGCCTAGAGTACAGTCGGTTTGATAGTGCAAGCTGGTGCAAGACTGAGGAAATCCTTATTTGTCAGACTATTTTTCTCACTTCATCTGAAATAAGACAGGATCAAACAGTTGATCCAAGAATCATGCTAAGTGCTGATCTCTTTTTAATTTGCCCTAGTTATATTATGTGCGAAATGACCAGAGAGGAAGATGGGGAGATGCTAGAGTTTTGCAAAAGTCTGAACTGGTTTCAGATGTTGAATTAATGTCATGGACTTGACAGTGAGCCACTATGCAGTCCTCACAAATCCCTTACCTCTCCAAGTCTGTTTGCTTATTCACAAAAGAGAAAAAATGAGTTCTTTCTTTTAGAATTTCCTTGAAGAGTAAATGAGATTAGACATACAAAATATTATTTGCCAGTGTGAAATGCCATGGGTGTAACTCATTTAGAATAACATGTCCTATGCCTAAGATTATAATACTATTAGCATTATTTTTGGTTAGATATGCCAGGTGGTCTGTAACTTTTCACAAAATAAATTAAGATGCAAGCCTATATTTCTGGTGGACTGGGAGTTTAATGAGAAAATAACGGTGAAGTTGATTTCCATTCTAGAGGACAGGTACAACTACAAATAAAATAGTGACATCAAAGGCAATGATTTTCCAAGATGGGCTCATTCAGTTTATTGAAACCGTTATTTGTCCTTTAGTTCTTCTGGTCTCAGTGCCATCAAGTTTCAATAGAAAGCTGAAATTCCATAAAACAAAATAATGTAATTTGACTGTTGACTAAATGTGCAAGACAACATTGACTACTGGAAAAAGTAATAGCATTACATCAAGTTAAACTAAATCTAGTCAGTAGAAAATTTAATAAAATGTTGCAAAACAGAGGCATGTATTTTGGTCTGGAGTCCTGAGGACTAACAAGGGAATGCTTGCAAAGAAAAGCCCTGTTTCTACCTATAAGTATGGAAAAGTTGATAATAACACTCTAAAAGGCTTTCCTCCAGGATGCTGGGTGCAAAGGTAATTAAGCCCCACTGCTGTATGGCTATAAGGATTGAAGATAATTTGATTAAAATTCAAAAATTAGTCATATGAAATCACCCACAAATTATAAACAGAATTGAGGAACAAATAATCAGTAATCTGTTTCTGTTTTTTTGATATCATTTTAGAGATATTCATGATCAACTTTCTGATTATAGATTATAACTCTTTGGCAACAATAAGCAAGACAAAAGTAGAGATACAAAAACAAAATTAATATATGTCTGGATTGTGCTATTATGTACATAGACGATTCAGCTGTATCAACACAACTTAGTGCTACCGGTCATCTTTTAATGGAAAATGAACACAGAGCATAAGAAAATTGGACATAAGAAAAGTATTCAAAAGTCTAGCTTTTATACATATATATATTACCCAAAAGGCAAATAAATATATAAAAATATATATATTTTTTATATTATATATATAAAAATATATATATTTGCCTTTTGGGTAATATATATATGTATGTATATCTATATATATGTATATATATATATATTTGCCTTTTGGGTCACTCCTGGCTCTGCACTCAGGAATTACCCCTGGCAGTGCTCAGGGGACCATATGGGATGCTGGGATTTGAACCTGGGTCGGCCACATGCAAAGCAATAGCCCTACCCGCTGTGCTATTGCTCTAGCCTCTATATTTGTTTTAATTATCATCTTGTAAATAGCTTTTAGATTTGGTTGTCTTCCCATCAAAGGTAAGAAAATGAAAAATCAAAATGTATCACTTTCAATTAAAAATTAATATGAAATGACTTCATCCAGAAATTGATCTGTTGAAAAACTTCGGTTGTGAGGGTGTTGTGACTGAAATCTCTAGGCTCTCAAGGAGTTGGGCATGGGCTACCGCCTCCCATCTCCAAGTTCTCCCAGAAGCCTTTCAGTCTCTCCCATTAACTGACTCTGGGTCAAATAAACTCGTTAATCAACCATGATCCAGAGACTCAAATAAATCTCAAAAAAGTTCAGTTAAGTTGCAGAGATGCTTCCAGATCCCACACCAGGCTCTGTTCCAGAACACCCAAAGTCACCATCCAGTTAAAACTTTAAATGCAGCTGTATTACCCCACTCAAAATTGTTGAATTCCTGGAGTGCATGACTACAGATGTGACATCTTAAAAATCAACACCACTGATGAACCAGGAGTAGCACACCACATTGGATGGATATAAAGTAGAGAGCAATCAATACGGATTAAGAAAATATAAACACACAAGGCTTAGCCTGTAACATGTTACTAATCTCTTCTACAAGGGCTTAATGGCTCCATGTGAGATACAACAATATTCACATACTTTCTTAAAAAGAAATATATTTTTATCATTTTAGTGAATTATAACAAGCAACATAAAATCATTCAGGGCCTTCTATAGGGGCAGGCTTGAGAGGTGGTTGGGAAATTTGGAGATAATGGTGGTGGGAAGGTGCACTAGTGGTGGGATTGATGTGGGAGTATTAATGTAATAAATCATGAACAACTTTATAAAATAATTTAAAAAGAAAGTTAATGTCAAAAGGTACTGAGAAATATTGATAAACTGAGAAATCTCCCTTGATAAAATCAAACCCAACCTGTTGCTAACTTTCATATTTAATAATCATTTCCATGCTATTTTTATGTTGGGATATATTGTAGTTAGTTGCATAGTAGAACTTCACTACTTCTAAATTATAATAGCATAAAAAGATACAACCACATAAGAGATCTATTTCTTTTTGGAGTCATTATGAAATATATTATCTAATAATTTGTTATAGCTAATTATATGCAAATAAGTTATATTTAAATATCATGACCAATATAGTTTCTTTTTTTTATTTTTGAGGGCCTCACACTTGGCACTGCTCAGGGTTTACTACTGGTTCAACACCCCGGGATCACTCCTGGGGGACCATATCAGATGCCAGGGATTGAACCCTGGTGGGCCGTATGTGAGGCAAAGCCCCTACCCACTGCATACTCTGTTCAGCTCTAATTTATTGTTTTTTTTAACAAAGTATTTATATGTTAAGTTTGGTTCTTTATTTGTCAATGAAAATATATGGACAAATGATGACTTGAATTTCTAGGGTTCTCAATGGACATAGGTTTTTTGAGGAATGCATGCAAACTTTCAAAAGAAGAAAAATAATTAAATTGTCATGAGATTCCTCACTGGCAAAGTCCTATGAGTCTGGGTCAAAAAATTGATTCCCAGACTATAATTCTCTACTTGGCTAAATTATCAATGAAACATAAGGAAAATTTTAAGGGAATTTTAGAGTTTAAGTTTTCAAATTATTTTCCTCATTCATCTTAAAACACATATTTTAGTAGCTTAATTTAATTTTTCTGCTAAATTATAACTGTTGTGGTAAACAAACATTAAATTTTATTTTAATTATTTAAAAGTATATAGTAGTGTTTTAAGTATGTTTACTATTAAGCAATGATAACCAATATTCATTTTCCCAAAAGAATTAAAAGGTGATTTACCTTGATTATATCAATGGTAAGGAATTAGGAGATGAGGTAGAAGTTGAAGTAATGGAGAGAAAATTTCTAGATTGATGATTTCTTCAATAGATTTCTTCATAGAGATCAAGAAATAATGGCTATGGGGCTGGAGTGATAACACAGCAGATAGGGCATTTGCCTTGCCTGAGGCCAACCTGTGTTCAATTCCCAGCATCCCATATGGTCCCCCGAGCACTGCCAGGAGTAATTCCTGAGTGCAGAGCCAGGAGTAACCCCTGAGCATTGCCAGGTGGGACCCAAAAAGCAAAAGCAAAAAAACAGTAATGGCTATGATTGGTGGACTAGGGCATGGAGGTTTAAAAAGCCATTAAAATTAACAAAGAATCAAGTAGAAAATATGGGGAAATAAAAGGAGGGCATGAAGTATTGATGTATAGATGATATTACCCCATATCTCACTGTAAGATACAATATTGTCTGATTTTTCAATAAAATTATATGTTTTATTGACATAAAGTAAAATATGAAATACAATACAAAATAAAACTAAAATATAAAATAATTAGAATTCATAAATTATAATGATGAGATACTGATTAATTAAAAAATATTTCTTAATTTACTAAAGGTCAGTGCCAGACATCTTTAAATAGTGAAAGTGCATCTTCATTTTATTGTTAGTCCTAGATTATAAATTGATGAAGAAGCTCTTTGAAGTAAAGTGATAAAAATATGTGTATTAAAAATTCATCTTCGTGTGTCTAGAATTAAAATAAAAAGCATTTAATTAAATGATTTTTTATAATTAAATACATAAATAATGTATTTTGAAATGAACACTACTAGAATCACTGAGATTATGTCTGAGTCAATAAATATAGCAAAATTTCACTGATCAAGAGCCATTCATCTGACTGCTTACTCTATGCTAGAAAACACCAGAACCAGAATAAACCCTTATTAAATATAGTAATTAATTGCAATTGATAATATTTATATATGACATCTTATTTTTTCATTTAGCTCTTATACAGATAGAGCAATATTTTTTAAATAAGATAAAGAGGAATGCAAGAATAGATAATTGATAAGATTAAGGATAGCTACTAAAAGAGAAACTGATATTTTTAGAATGGGGCTGGAGAGGAAGCACAGTAGGTAGGGCATTTACCTTGTACACATCCAACCTGGATTTTATCCCCTGCAGCACATATGATTCTCCAAGCCCACCAGAGTGACCCCTGAGTTTGGAGCCAGGTGTAAGCCCTGAGAACCTCTGCGTGTATCCACAAAACAGGACAAAACAAAACAAAACAAATTTAAGCAGAAATAAGAGTTTAAATATAACAGTGGCAAATTTTTTCCTACTTACATCTTTCTAAGTCACTATTAAGTCTATACAAAGTCTTTGCAACTATACAAACTTAAGTGAGACTTAAGTGAGACTGTCCACTTTTTCCAGTGGACAGTGGGTACTTTCTGAGCACGGCAGGATATTTAGTTATGACAGCATTGAATGGATGACCCTCACCTGCCTTCTCCCTCACGTTCAGTGTTGTGACTGAAACATGAATAGCTGATATACTTCATTGTCTGTTACATTAAATATAGATAAATGTTGATTTTCATGTACAAATTGGTATCAGCTTTCAGTCAATGTCAGTCAAAGATAAAGAAATTTTACCTCCATTTCTACCCAATTACTATTTATAATATATTTTAAACATTGGATTATTTCTACTTCTAGGTCATTCTTGATATGAAATTTGATGTTTCCAGTATCTAAGATTGTGGGGGAACATAGTGACGATTATTCTAAGGTCTGAAGCTACTTTGATGGCTCTAGATCTAAGGTCCTTTGTCCATAGAAAAACAGTTGGAGGTTAGATTTGCATACCCTTTCATATTTCTAGAAAGTTATCTTTTCTTATTTTTTTTAATTTGAAAATGTGTCATTAAATTATTTCCCCGTGGAGTTTTGTTTGGAGGAAAAATAAAATTTGGAATATTACTAATCAATAGAGTGTGAATTATAATGTTTAAGAAGAAATATTGGGATATTTTTCCAGAATTTCAAAGAAAAATAAGGAATTTCTCTTTTTTATTTGATGTGGGGGAGACATGGGTTGTCAGTTCTTATATTCTTTTTACCCAAAAAACAGGTGAAGTATTTAAAAATCAAAGACGGTACCAATAGTAAATATTGGTACTCGTCTAACAATGATTCTAGAAAATATTTTTCCCAAAATTTTAGAATTAATAGACTCAAAGATTTTTTAAAAAAATAAATATTAGTAAAAATAAGTAGTTAATTTTTAATGATTGGGAAAGTCTAAATGGTAGGCTCTATCTAGCCAGAGATTGATGCCACAAATTCCTTTTTTAACATACTGAGTATCATCATGCCACCAAGGAAAGAAAAAACAACCTCAAAAGTCCATCATTCACATCAAAAAATACTATCAAGATCACTAAATATTAAATATTTATGTGCTAGAAGCTATATTATGTATTGGATGCACATAATGTCTTATTGGTTCTCTTACCAGGTAAAGCTGATCTAGAAAGAAGAGAGTTTTAGAAGCTCAGAAAGTCATATGTAGTAGGACTGGGGTATAAAGTTGATTTGTCTTATACTAGACATTGAGCTTTCCACCGTCCAAAGGACAGGAAACACCAAAAGACAAACTTTATTCAACTATCACTTTGCCCAATTTTTCTTTCTCTCCTTAAAAAATTCCCAAGGGTAATAACAGTTTGCAAAATTGTGGTTTTTTCAGTACTCTGCATGCATTTTAAGTCCTTAAAATCCATTTAATACCATTTCAAAATATACATTAACACACCACACTGTCAATATCCCTATTTCTTTCCACTGGACACCTTCTTTCCTTTCAACCTGCCCTCCCCCTTTAGTAACCTGAGTTTTTTATTCAAAGATATAGGGGTGGGTGGGAGAGAGAGAGAGAGAGAGAGAGAGAGAGAGAGAGAGACAGACAGACAGACAGACAGACAGACAGACAGACAGACAGACAGAGACCGGCAGAGACAGAGACATAGAGAGACAGAGACATAGACAGAGAGAGAGAGAGAGAGAGAGAGAGAGAGAGAGAGAGAGAGAGAAAGAGAGAAGTTCCTGCATAGAGGCAGAGGCAGGCGGTGGGGGGGGTGGGATGGGGAAGATGGGAGGGAACCTGGGGATACTGGTGCTGGGAAATGTACACTGGTGGAGGGATGGGTGTTGGAATTCTGTATAACTGAAAATTCAGTCAGAAATGGCTTTGTAATGCTCAAATAATAATAATAACAATAAAATAAAAAAGATTTGGTTTGGAGTGGGTTTTATTTTGCTTTGTCTATTCCCTGACTTTGTATTTCTATATCCCATCTGTGAATGATGTTATCTGCTATATATTTCCTTTTCCTTATGACATATTTCAATTAAGATGACCCTCTCAGTTCCATCCATACTGTTACAAAAGAAGAACTTTGATCTTTCATATAGAGTTGACTCTGTGTGTGTATACATGTACACATATAACCCATCTTCAGCCACTCATCTGTTATTGAACTTGTAAGTTGTCTCGATAAGTTGGCATCACTGCAATGAACATAGGTGTGCATATCACCCTTCAAGTGAGAATTTTTGTGTTCTTCAGCTCAATATCTAGGTTTGAAATTTCTGGATTATATTGTAAAAGTATTTTTAACGTTTTGAGATCCCTATTATTCCCATAGGGGTAAGCCAGTTTTACATTCCCACCAACAGGGTTTTGAGACTTCCTTTTTCTTCGCATCCTGATGAACACTTTTGGTTTTGATTTGCTTTTCCCTAATAATAAGTGAAAATGAGCATTTTTTTTGCTGTGCTTGTTGGCCATCTGTACATCTTTGGCAAATTTTCTTTTCAGCTCTTTTTCTCACTTTTTATGATCAGATTGTCATTTGGTTGTTGAGTTTTGTGAATTCCTCTGGGTTGGATATTAGACCTTAATCAATAATCAAAAACCCTCTGATAACAAAAGCACCAGTATGAATAGTTTCACTAGTGTATCCAAACCAACCTGCTAGATGCCTTATTACATATTTTTCTCAAGGTTTTCCAAAAAAATTTGAAGAACTAGAAATTCTTCCAATTAATATATTTGACTGTCTAACTTTATACTGAAACCATAGATATCACAAATAGGGGCCAGAGAGGTAGTACTTGGATAAGGTACTTGCCTTGCATGCAGCTGGCCCAGACTCGATCCCTGCACCACGAATTGTCTCCTGAGCCTGCTATGAATGAGTTATGCCCGAGTGTAGATCCAGAAGTCAGCCCTAAGCAGTCAAGTGTGGCTCAAAACCAAAACAGACAAAGAAAGAAATATATGCTAATAGCCTAGGTAAATATAGAGTCTAAGATTCTCAAAAAAAAATCTTAGTTTAAATCTTAGTTTAATAAGGAACATATCTCAACATAGAAAAGTTAATTTATAACAAACCCACAGTTATTATCATACTCACTCATGAAAATAAATATTTTTAGTGGAATAATTATATACGTATATGTGTGTTCGAATATAAAAGTACAGACTTGAGATCCCACGGCTGCTTCTCCCGGGAGAGAGCATAACACATTGCCCTCATAACCATGCCACCGGACTCCGCGTCAGGCTGTTTCACATGGGGCATCCCACAGGGACACAGTTCTGGCAGCCAAAAAACTCCATAACCCAACTGCCGCCACCGTCAAGGCCATTTCCCACATGCTCGGGCCAAGCCGCACATATGAGTGAACATATTCCTGGACACATCATAAGACACTCCCTACCCATTCTCCATAATTACCACACCACATTTGATAGGGTTCAGATAGTAGGCAACAAACCATAGAGAAAAAAATAAATACATATATGCATATATACGTATTTTCAGATACATAAACCAAAGCCCACATCACCCAAACATTAACAACATATTAGTGATATCTTATAGAATGTCTTAATGGCTCCTGCCAAAATAGAACAATCTTCACACTGTTTCCTATATGGACACTTTTTTGTAACCATGTTCAGCAGTTCTTAATAAGAGACAATATGAAATATATTATTTTGGTTGTGTTTTGGGACAGGGATTGGGACTTGGGATGGAAACATCCCAAATTTGGTGGTGGGAAGGTGTAATGGTGGTGGGATGGGTGTTTGAATATTAAATGTAATCAAATATTGTGAAATTCCTTGTAAAATTTTAAAAATTATAAAAAAAGAAAAAAGTACAGAATGAATAGTATTTCTCTGCTTTGTGGTATGAATTAGCTAATCACCGTTCAAGTCCAACTGAATCAAGTATTTCAAGGGTAAGCCCTCCTTGATATTGGTTCAGTTTATTACTGGACACTACTTGCTTATGCTATAGAGTAGATAGTGGTTAATCTTCATGTGGTCAGAGATTGTGGAAAGTGATGTGCCTAATCAATGTGTCACCAAGATGTTTATACAAGTAACCACAGGTCTGATTAGTATTTATTTTCTAAACACAGTGGTTTAGGGACTAGAGAGTTAGAACAGCAAGTGAGGCACTTGCTTTTCACATGGCCAACCCAGGTTCAATCCCAGGTACCCCATATGGTCCCTAAGTTCTTCAAGGAGCAATCCCTAAGCACAAAGCCAGGAGTAAACCCTGAGCACATTCAGTTGTGATCCAAATACAAAAATAAATAAATAAATGCAGTGGTTTAGAGCTATCTTGCATCTTTGTTTCTAAATTTAAAAAACAATTGTGTACAAATCTATAGTTGTGTCACCACTTTGCCTATAGATATTTTTAAATTGAAATAACACTGATTTACAGACGTTTCAGGGATACAAAATTATACACAAATGTTTGTATGCACTACCATATGCTCCTCACCAGGAGACTAATTTTTATTCATCAGCATATAATTAACCTCCTCTACTCATTTTATGCCCCCCCTTTCTTATGGCAAATATTATTTTGTTTTTGTAGCCTCAGAGTTTGTTTTGGTTTTATTCTGTTTTATTATTGTTTTGTTCCCATAGATGAGTGATGTCATGTGGTATTTGTCTTAGTATCCTGTCGGTTTACTGTAGGTCTTTCTATTAAATGTTGCAAACAGCATTTTATCTTTTATATAGCTAAGTAGTAATCTGTTTTGCATATATGCACATATTTTAAAAATATTTCAATCAGTGTTGAAAATAAATCAAATAATTTTCACATGGCCAGCCAGGTGTGGCACAAAAATGAACCAAAACTATTTACTTTAACAGTTGATTTTTTTATTTTCTGTTTTAATTTTTAATCTATGTTTAAAAATGTTATTTGAGACACCAAACTTTGAAACACTGTTATGATAGTTTCTGCATGCAATGTTCTAACAACCACACTACCCACCAGAGCGCACCGTTCCCTCCGCCGTTTCCGTGGTGCTTTTCCATTTCCTTCCTCCACAGTGGGACAAGCTCAGTTCTGTGGACCATATTTTATTTTCTATTACCTTTGGAAATTTGTTTCTCCTTTACCATATTTCTTCTATCCCACATGTGAGAGAGATCATTTTGTATCTGACTCTCTCCTTTTCTGTAACTTCACTCAGCCTGATACACTCCACATTCATCCATGTAGCAGATTTCATATGTACAAATACCAACATGTTTGTATGTAATCATCTATTTGGGGACATTTATGTTGTTTCCAGATTTTGGCTACTGTGAATAGTGCTGCAATGAACATGGGCGTTCGCTTTGCACGAAGCTGACCCAGGTTGGATTCCTCCGTCCCTCTCGGAGAGCTCAGCAAGTGTCGCACGCCGCTTCGACCAGCGAAGAAACACGCAACTCGGAGATCCTTCTTGCCACGATTTATTCAGGGACTTTCCATGAAAAGGGATAAACGGGAACGAGGAGGAGGAGAGAACGAGGGGGAACCCCTAGCTAGGTGACTTCCCCCCTTATATGCCTCTCACTGCTTGTTTACGCCCAAGTGTCTGCAGCTGATAGGCTAGTTACACCTTGTGGGCATGACAGGACATCCTGTTTCCTTATTAGGAGTTGTTTTCGAAGCACGGTGCAATTAACAAGAAACAGGTATTGTTCATGAAGCACGGGCCTGTGGAGACTCTCCACAGGCAAGAGTATCTCGCCCGCAAGGCAGAGCCTGGCAAGCTACCCGTGGCGTATTCAATATGCCAAAAACAGTAGCAACAAGTCTCACAATGGAGATGTTACTGGGGCCCGCCTGAGCAAATCGATGAACAATGGGAGGAACTGCAGTGCTACAGTGCTACAGTGTTGCAATGAACATAAGAGTGCAAATGCTTTTTCAGAATAGAGGTTTTGGGCCTTTGGGGTAGAGGCCAAGAGGTGAAATAGCTGCATCATGTGGAAGCTCAATTCTTTGTTTTTTTTTTTTTTTAACAAAGTGTCCATTACTGTCCATATAGGTTTAACAAGTCAACCTTTCTACCAGCCTTGAATGAGGGGTTCCTTTTATCCCACTTGTTTATATTCTTTTGTATCCATGCACTGATAACAATGGTGTGAGGTGATATTTCATTGCTGTTTTGTTGTGAGTTTTAAAACATACTTTTCCCCCTTGACCTTTTTATGCTGTGCTATGTGAGTGGTAGTTACATAGGAAATAATTAATAAAAGAGTAAGTGGAGCCAGAGAGATAGCACAGCTGATAGGGCATTTGCCATGCACATGGCCCTCCTAGGTTCAATTCTTCGACATCCCATGTAGTCTCCCAAGTAATCACTGAGCACAGAACCAGGAGTCATCCCTAAGTTCCACCAAGTGTGGTGCCCAACCCCAACCTTCACACAAAAGAAAAGGAAAAACAAGAATGAGGAAATATGTTCCACGCTTGAAGATGGAGTACATATATTTTTGGGATTTTACAGCTTTTAAAATATTCATTTGTGTATTTATATCAGTACGAAGTCATACTTATTTATACTTTGCATTATAATATAATCCTACTGTGTTTATTTTGTTAGATATTTATTGGATCAAATTATTGGATATTTAAAGAAGTTGACTGGAGTCAACCTGTTGAAGTTGACTCCTCTGTCCCTTTGACACATCCTCATCACAGTTGTTATGATGTTATTACTTCTAGGTGTTCTCATGTAATAAAACAATAAAACACATATGTTCACAATATCTCATCTGTGTGTATATATGTAAAATATACACATATGCCCATCTGTACTTATAGTAAGTGAAATGTCAATTCATAAAGATGTCTCCAATTCTAATCTACTGTATGAATCATTCTAGTTCTTTCCTTCTTACTTATCTGTATCCTCCCACTCTCAAAGCTAGAAACCAGACTTCTAATGACTATAACCTATTTATCTTATTTTTCAATTCCAAAATATACATATAGGTTCAGTTTATAGGCTTTTACTGAGAAAGTTGAATCCTGTTATTCATTTCAAAATGCCATTGTGAACTTCTCATAACAATGGCAACAATCAACAGTTTATTATTATAAATACCATTTGGATAGTGTGAAGAAAGTAAAAATAATTACAAAGATGTAATGTACAAAAAATTAGTGTAAAATATTTCCAAACATCATCCATATTGACAAGTATCAAAGAAGTCATCGAGGAGCTGGAAAAAATCAGCATATAGTTGAATACCTGCTATGTGTTTTACATTGTCCTAGATATTAGGGAAACACAAATTGAGAAGATTACTTTTAAGAATTTAAAATGTAATGGAACAGACCGACAAGAAGCAGGTATAGGAACAGAGGAACACATAATCAACTGGTAAGTATTGAAGTACTTAAATTTTTAAAAAGGAGGACAGTGAGAGTATTTTAACTGAAGATGACAGAGAAGTCTTGACAGAGCTGATATTCAATCTGAGTTAAGCACAGATTCAATAGCAGAGGAAGATAAAAAGGATATTGAGCCAAGGTAATGAACAAAGGAATGAAAATGTACACCATTCCTTAAAAAAATTATCAGTGTTCTTTTTATCTTATCCTAATAATATCTTATTACCACCTACTTCTATCAAATCCAGGTTAACTATATATAAAAATAATTAATGGAGGTTTATGCTTTGGAAACAGTGACATTTATAGCACCCACACTATTTCCAGTATGGAACAAACAGTCCAGACGTGAGTTACTAATAGTATCCTCAGAGAATTGCCTTCTTAAAACAATAGACACAGAAGTTATGCTTCAGGAAGCAATGAAAAAATGAGGTTTTGTGGTCTCTGGGGTCTAATAAAAATATTTTATTTTTCACTTGAGATTAACTTAATGACAACCATACTTTCAAAATGTCATAATAATTGTTATAACTCGACTGAGTATATGAACCTGAAAAATGTTTCATCTTCTCTAAAACTCTGTGAGAATATGGAATTCCTTGCTTTATAGGTGTTAAAATTACTCCAAGAAAATTACATTCATTTTTATCTGGATCTATCATGTTTAGCAAATGGTCTGGTCCTATTTTTATGAAAGTAACATCCATGCCTTTGTAATGACATTAAGCACACATGTTCCTCCTCTTCATAGTTGTCATCATCACAAATATTTTCCTATGGTGTCATCCAGGTACCCATCAGTATTCTAAAACCAGAATCATATACTGCAGATACTGAAAATTCTTTGCAGTTTTAGTAAATAATTAAGCAAACAAACACAAACTTTAAAATATAAAAGGATCACTTGTATCACTTGTCATCCCAGTGCTCGTCGATTTGCTCAAGCAGGTGCCATCAACATCTCCGTTCTTTCCTGTCTCATGCTAGTGTAGCTAATGGCCTCTCCTTATTCCAGGAACTCTAAGAGCCTCAAACCATTCATGCAGGGTCTTTTTTTTTTTGGGGGGGGGTGTTGGGTCACACCCGGCGATGCACAGGGGTTACTCCTGGCTCTGCACTCAGGAATTACTCCTGGTGGAGCTCAGGAGACCATATGGGATGCTGGGAATCAAACCCAGGTTGGCCGCATGCAAAACAAATGCCTTACACGTTGTGCTATATCGCTCCAGCCCCTCATTCAGGGTCTTGACGAAGAAGTTTGGCCATCTTGTAGGTGGGTGGCCAGGTGTTCTTTTGTCATCCTGTGGAATCCAGTCAGTAACGGCTCTAGACAAGTGGTCGTCTACAAATCGCATTACATTTCCGGCGCACCTGATTTTCGACACCTTGGCAAACGAGACAGCATCCCTGATTCTCGGTCGTCAATGGAGGTTGGAACTCTGGATTCCTTCTCTCACTTGAGTGAAACGTGATATTCCAAGCGTAGCTCTTTCGATCCCTCTTTGGGAGACCTGGATAGCGTTCTCATTCTGTTTCATAGGACCCAAGTCTCTGAGGCATATGTTAGTGCAGGAAAAACGATGGAGTCAAAAAGATGCACCCAGAGCCATAGATTCTTCATCCTCTTAACTGCTTCTTCAATGCTCTTGAAGGCGTTCCACGCTGCTCTCTTCATCCTGTGCAGCTCAGGTGCCAGGTTGTTCGTCATGTGGAGTTCTCGACCTAGGTGCACATAGTTGCTGCATTTGGAGATGTTCATTCCATTGAGAGCAAATGGAATGTCGGGAACTAGTCCATTTCTCATGAACATTGTCTTCATGAGATTCAGCTGCAGCCCTACCTTTCCACAATCACAGTCGAAGTCAGCCAGCATTCATGCCGCTTGGCTAATGTTTGGTGTTATTAAAAGGATGTCATCAGCGAAGCGGAGGAGGCATAGTTGCTGACTGTCTATCTTCACTGGCATTCCCTCCCATTCCAGTCCTCGCATGACGTTCACGAGGGTGGCAATGAAGAGTTTCATTGAAATGGTATCAGCCTGCTGAACCCCTCTCTTAACTTGATGATCACTTCCTTGTAGAATGGTGAAATCCTGGTGGTGAATCGTAACACAGCTAGCAGAGGATGCTGATGTACTGAGTTTGAACACCCTGTTTGGCTAGGGCTTCGATGACTGCTTCAGTCTCAACAGAATCAAAGGCCTTCTTTAAATCAATGAATGTTAGACAGAGTAACATCTTGAACTCTGACAAAACCTCAATGAACTTGGTCACCGTATGGATATGGTTGATCATGCTGAATCCTTTTCAGAACCCAGCTTGCTCCCATGGTTGTTTTTTGTCTAGTGTTCTAACAATCCTATTCAGGATGACTCGAGTGAATCACTTGTAGATGACAAACAGGCAGATCAGGCGATAGTTGCCGATGTCATGGATGTCTCCTTTCTTGTACAACAGAATGGTCCTGCTGGTTTTCCATTGGGACAGAACTTTGTATTCGGACAGGTAGTGTGTGAAGAGCTGAGCCAGTGTATTAACAAGTACTGGTGGCACATTCTTCAGGTGTTCGGGTCTGACCTTGTCTGGACTGGGTGCTATATGCTTCTTTACTGATAAAACGGCATGTCAGATTTCGGAAGGGAGAATTTTGGGAACGACATATTTATCCATCCTGCGGAATTTGGTATGTGAGCAGGTGAACGTGGCTATCGAAGAGATCTGAGTAGAAGTTGTGGATAACATTTTCCATTGCCCTTCTGGAAGATGTGATAGATCCATCAGGATGTCGGAGGGCAGTTATCTTGGTCTTATGTTGGCAAAGGACAGGCGGGCATTGCAAATACTTTTCCTGGCTTCTGCCACTTAGGCCAGCGCTGCTGCTCTTCTCGCTTTTATGTATTTTCTCCTTGAGGTCTTCCTTTATTGCTTGTCAGCACAGCTTTGCAAGCTTGGACATTACCTTGTGATTGCCTAAGGCTCGTGCCAAATCACATTGTCAAATGAGTTTGAGAGTTTCCGAATACAGGCTTCTTTTGTGGCTTTCTTACTCTTGGCATTCTTCGCACAATCATGAAGGTGTTGAACCAGTCGATTGTATTCCTCATCAATGTTGTCAATGACACCATCTTCCCATACTGATGCAATAGTGCCAAAGAGTTCCCAGTTGGCGGTCATTCTTGTAGTTCTCTTCTTTAACTTTGCAGCCCTTTCTCTTTGCTTCATGAAGTAGAATTTCACATGAAGGAGAAGGTGGTCTGATCCCATTTGGAATTTTGGGACAACAGTGACATTGGTCAGGCATAATCATCGATTAAATGATTGAATATGAAATGGTCAATTTCATTGTGGAACTATCCACCGGGAGACTTCCATATCCAATGTTTAGATTCAGCCTTCTGGAACTGCGAGTTACCATGGATGGTCTTTGTCAACACAATAAACTCAGTTTCTCACCTTGTTTCCATTTTTGGTCATGGGTGCCAATGTGGAGTTCTTCGGGCGACTTTTGTGATCCTATCTAGCCCTTAAAATCACCAACAATGACCTTATAGAAGGTTTGTTCTTCTTTATAGAACTTCTCCAGCTCCATGTTGAACTTCTCAATTTCTTCTTCATCCTAGTTGGATGTTGATGTGTAGATGATGAAGATAGAAACTGCCGGCAATGAGCCACATCTACTCAAACATCACTTGTCACTTTTCACTTGTCACATGTCACTTGTCATCTCGTTGATCTTCGATTTGCTCAAGCGGGCACCAGTAACTTCTCCATTTGTCCCTGTCATGTGCAAGTGTAGCCTAATGATATCTGCTTGCTCCAATGATATCTGCTATTGGGCTATCAGTGTAGCCCAATGATATCTGCTATTCAAACTTAAGTGTCCGATTCAGGTTTTTTAGGCATTTGAAAGAATCAATGCTCATGGCCAAGCTCATGTCGACGAAGACACTGACACCACTGACACCTCTACTGTCGCATGTTCCGAGGAACAGTTCTAGTTCTCTCCAGTGTCAAAAATGGCATGATGTGATCAATGCCTTCTTGTCTTGGTTAATCCAATGACATCATACTTGATCTTCAGTGCTTGCACTATCAGGTCCTCAATGGATGCTTCCAATGCCAGTTTACGTATGTTAAAAGTGCAGAGAGTCATTTTAGTCCTTCTTCATTTTGTCAGCCTAGTTCGGCCCTGAGATTTTAGCAGCCAAGTTGGGGAATTTTCCAGGGTCAGGGGAATGAGGCCCATTTTTGTTACTGTTTTTGGCATATCAAATACGCCACAGGTAGTTTGCTAGGTTCTGCCATGCGAGTGACATGTTGTAATGATCTTCACGCTGATAAACACGCCACACACCTTGTGCATAGACATGCTGCTCACGTAGAGAAAGCACTGGCCAGATCGACACAGTTGATACAAGGAGTTCAGCCCTGTACCTGCCTGCATCTCTGGGCAACACCTGTTGGTTTGCTCTTTGCTGGTTGGTACTGTTGCCACTCCTTGCCATAATGAGGTGGTAAACCATTGAAAACTTCTTTTATGAACCATCAAAATTCCTTTTATTAACAAAAAGCCAGAAAGGAAAATTATGACAATGAAAGGGTTGACATCTATTTCTTCCTCTTTCTCCCTTTCATTTTATATTTCTTTCATATTCTTGCCCTCTATCTTAGAAAAAAAAGAAAGAACTTGCAGAAATGTTAGGTTTAATTTGTGTTTTTATTGGTTGAATTATTGGTATTTGATGAAAGGATTTTCTATTATTTGACATTGAGTAGCATTTTGAACCCACCTTCCTATACTTTTGATTGATATCAGACTTGGGCCTGCTGTAATAGACAATTCAATGCTCTGTTCAGATCATGCCAGAATGTATTTACCATCCTCTTATTTGATTATCCCTCATTCATACTGGATTTCCCAATTATATACATGGAAACCATCATTAAAATACTATAAATCACTGTACTTCAATCAATTAAAGACAGTATCTGTTGCTTCACCTAGGAAACAGAGATGGAAACAGAATTTACCTACCCTTGCCCCCAATCCAAAGACTGATATATAAATAGAAAGAAAATATTGCTTCTAACAAAATAGAACAAACCTTATGCTGATATTTATGTTCTAGACATTCTTGCAAAATAAGGCTGAGTTTCTTGCTAGTCATTTAGGTTTTTAGATATTTCAGATCTCATCATGCTAGAAGAAAATCTTGGAAGGTAAAAAATTCCATGTATATCATCTGGCAAGTTACAAAGGAAGGGCTATAGCAGAGATCCCTAGGCCTCTAGCAAGGTTATGTTATTTGCAGCAGAGAAATACATCTCAAGAACTGCTCCTGCTATCATGAGCCCTGATAAAGATTAAGTCCCTCAACCATAGGATAGCACAACCATGAGGTAGGTGCTATGGGACCAGTCAACTTAAGGTTAGGGAACTCAATTATAAATCTTATTATGGTAGAAACCTTAATTATGATACATCTGATTTGACCTGAGGATTCCCAGACCTGTGACTTAGGCCTCAAGGCTATAGTTATATGAGTTTGCCTATAATCTTTTCATGGAAGAGGAAAAAGAAAACAAGAGTTGTATCCCAAATTTAATATTTTAGTGCAAACTATTAGTGTTTCAATACAGTACCACTTTGAGCACCATGTAAACTATTCAAATGTCCACTTGCTTATTCATTTTGTGTTTATTTAGAAACAACTAAATAATAGGATTTACTACAGTAATAGATGATGATGAGAGGTGTGACTGGTGGGTCAGAAAGCTTGAAAGGTAAGGCTGGAAAATGAAGCACAAGAAACTGTGAAAGAGCATGTTGCTAGATAATTGGGAGTACTGGGAGTAGGCACATAGTGAAAGGATTTGGATATCACATGTTAATACTACTAGAGAAAGTCTAGGAAGAGGACATTAGTCTACAGGTGGACTGATACTCCATTAGTCCAGTAAGTGAGGGTCCTTTTCTGTCCTCGCCTAACCCAGTGCTATGCATTGTTCATAAGTGTAATAGCTATGGTGGAATGGGGACTACACATGAGCCACTATTGTGCTCTCTCTCTCTCATACATTAATATATATACATTTTTAAAGTTTTTATGATAAGCTAATTTACAGGCAAATGTCAAGTTAAATGAATATATTTGAAATATATCAACAAACCTCATCCTCAGAATATATGTATATGTATGTGCATATCTATGTATATATATATTGCCATATATGTATACATCAAATATTGGCAGATGTAAAAGGAAAGGAGCTCTCACACATTGCTGGTGATAATGTAAATTGGTACATACATTATGAAAGAATAATTTGGCTATATCAAGTAAAATGAAAATTTTGCCTACTTTATTTTTGGAAGAATAGGCCATCCAGGCACTGCCCAGGTAATCTGAGGGTCACTTCCAGGGATATTCAACCAATCAGTACAGATGCTTCGATGCTAGGTCCCAACAGTGCAGACTGTCCAGGCCAGCAGTGCTAGGGGTTACCAAGGCCAAGCTATTGGTGCTTGTGGTCTCCAAGGCTACACTCAGAGATGCTCAGGGGACTGTGTACACCAAGTAAGTACTACTGTCTCTGACTCTGTCTCTCCAGCCATTGAGTTTATCTTACTATTTAGCAATTTCTCTCCTAAAGGTATTATTCACGTGACCAACCAGTTTTCTCAGCATCACTTGTTGAAGAGGTTTTCATTGGTCCACTTTTCACTTTTTTACTCTTTTATCAAAGATTAACTGTCCCAATACCTGGTTCAGATTCCTTTCTGAACCTGCATAAATTTCAAACCACATGCATAAATTTCAAATCATATGCATAAATTTCAAATCACAATGGATTAAAGGCCTCAGTATCAGAACCGAATTCATAGACTATATTGAGGAAAGTAGAGGTAGAAAATATCACGTAATTGAATCTAGACATACCCTCAGTATTCTATGCCATTGGCCAAGCAAACAAAAACAAAGATAAACAATGGGACTACATTAAATTAAGAAGCTTCAGCACTGCAGAAGAAATGATAACCAGAATAAAAAGACACCTTAGAGACTGAGAGAGAATATTTGTCCGCCGCTCATCTGACAAGGGTAAATATCCAAGATATATATAGCACTGGTAGAGCTTTACAAGAGAAAAATATCAAAAAATGAGGAAAAGAGATAAACAGAAACTTCCTCAAAGAGGACATATAGATGGCTGAAATGCACACACACACACACACACACACATAACAAAATGTTTTGCATTAGCTATCATCATGGAAATTCAAATAAAACAACAATGAGATATTACTTCACACTAATGAGAGTAATACACATCACAAACATCACAAAGAACAAAAACAACCAGTGTAGGTGTGAAAATGGAGAAAAGGAATGCTCATTTACTGTTAATAGAAGTGCCAACTGTCCAACCCTTTTTGGAAAACAGTATAGTAATTTGTCAAAAAAAAATCCAACAAAACCTTAGGAATTGAGCTGGAAGCTCAACGTGGAACATGAACCAATAATTCAACTTCTTGGCATCTATCCTCAAGGCATAAAAATTTATTCAGAAAAGATATTTGCACACTTGTGTTCACTGTAGCACTATTCAAAATAGCCAAAACCTGGAAACAACCCAAATGTTCAAGAACAGATGACTGGGTAAAGAAATTATGGTACATACACACAGTGAAAAACTGCTTGGCTTTAAGAGAAGGTTAAATTTGCTGCTGTATGGATGAATCTAAAGAGTTCCATTCTGAGTGAAGTTAGAAGGAGAGGAGAACTCAAAGAATGAGGTCTCATATGTAGGATATAAAGAAACAGGGAAATCACAAATGACCCAAAACAACAGAAACTGAAAACTGGTCTTCAATATGAAGCTAGTGACAAGTGGTGGTAGGAGTGGAAGTAAGACAGGGGTAACTGGGACACTGGGGAAGGAAGCATCACTCTACACTCTGGTGGAGGTTGCAAGATTGCAAAGTTTTAAGTATGAAACTCTATCATTAACAGTTTTGTGAACCACAGTATCTAAAAAGGTGGTAAACAGTTTTTAAAAGTATTGCCAAGAGAAATTCCTGCAAACATGCTTTAAGAAGTAATATATGTAAATGCCCACTGTAATGTTCTTTAAGAGAACAAAGGAAAAAAAGCAAAATGTAATTCAGAGTGAATAAACAAATGGGGTTCTAGTCATACAACCTAATGAAGTCATATAACCTAATGATATATAATATGTTAAAATTTAAATTCAAGAGCAATGCATTCATTTTTGACATAAGGATAGCTTGCAGTAATAGGTTGTGCAAACTGAGTTTAAGAGAGCTTTAGTACATTTATGCAAAATTTAAAAACACAAAAGCCATACAATGCAAATGTATATATAAGAACAATATATAAGATTGACTTGAAGAGTGCCATAATATTTCTAAAAGTTATTAGCTAGAGAAAAAGTGGCAAATGGATCTGGGAAGGAGAATTGAACATATTTGAATTTACTTTAAACATCTTTTTGAATTATGTAAAACCTGCAAAAATGAATTGACAATGGTATAACTAAATATTAGCAGGTATTCTAAGGGGTGGCATTTAGGACAACAGGTTTTTTTTCTCCGTACTTTGCTCTACTTGCCATTTAAAAAAATTACCAACTGTTAATTCATAATCCTATACATACCACCCTTTCCCAAAAACATTCTGTAATATAGACATAATTATGGTCTTTGTCATTCTGGAAAGAGAACTGGGAAGCTATCAGCATGGACCATGAGGAATGTATTGTCATCTCTACCTCACTGTCTTTCCTCTTCTCCACTCAAGTGGAAGCATGATGGCTTGAGAAGAGATGATAATTCAAGATGTTGTGACTTCAGTAATACTTGTGATTTTCTCTTTACCTTGTTCTCAGCACATGGGGGGGGAGGAATATACAAACTATACTTTTATCTCTGGATAATATCTGCATTAATAAAACAAATAGGTGAGTCACCAGTAATTGTGTGTCTATTTAACGCAAGTGGTCTTTGTATTCCAGGCATATGAAAAATGAAAGCTTTTTGATTTTTCTCCTCATCCGAGTCCTTAATTCTCTCACAGTAATTGACTAATCCCATTTCTCTTTTTCCATCAAACTTCTTCAACATTCATCATTTTTATAGTTAATTCAGTCATAAGGAAGCATGCCATAAAAGAACTACCATGAGGGGCTGGAGAGATAGCACAGCGGGTAGGGCGTTTGCCTTGCACGCGGCCGACCCGGGTTCGATTCCCAGCATCCCATATGGTCCCCTGAGCACCGCCAGGAGTAATTCCTGAGTGCAGAGCCAGGAGTAATACCTGTGCATCGCCAGGTGTGACCCAAAAACCAAAAAAAAAAAAAAAAAAAAAAGAACGACCATGAGAGTTGAAGCTGAAAACTATGAGTTTTAGCTCAGATTCACACTTCAGCCCACTTCTAATTGTTTACTTGAGTGAACAAATGATTTTTTTTAAAAACTGGAGATTATAATGAACCTCTGGTGAATGACTTATCCAGGATAATTAGATCACAGGTAAAATTATGATTTGTAAATTATAGAATGCCAAAGTTGAGTTAACTGGCTTTCTTGGACTCATGGAGTGGGTCCAGATTATTTAAGGAGCAAAAAAGAGAAAAGGGTCCAGGTATATCCTGACAGAGAATTAAAAGATCTGAAGCTCAGGGTTCATCACAGTAAATTACTAATCAGCATTTTAGGGTGCATATGGGACACAGTACTACTCTGATGAAGGAAGGAAATAACAATTCAATGGCACTAATAAACATTTAGTGGTAGGATGGGATCTCCCCAGCAAAGCAAAGCAGAGGTGTTGGGACCATACCTATTGATTATTCACTATGGCAACAGAATATTGACAGATCAATGCTGTCATCTGTCTTGAACCCTCTTTAGTTGATGTGACTGTCTAGGATGCTACCAACCTCCCTCCCCCCTCCCCTATACTCAGATCATAGTGCATCATAAGAATTGCTCCTTTTAAATACAGGCACCTTACCTCTGTTGGCCCTTCATAAGACCTGGACTAGCAAAAGTATTACCATTTGTGGTCCAGGAAAATAGGCAGGAGGTAGGATGGCTTTTAGGTCTTCCCTGCTGCCTGAGGAGATTATGCTGCACTGTTTGTAGATTCAATGCTGAGTCACTAAAATAAATTAGCATCTCCATTGCTAAAGAGGTTACTCACTTATGCTTATCTGAACCCATGTTCTGATGGCAATGGGATTTTGTGGCAGGTATAATATGTAAACACATAAGACATCAGAGGAGTGATGTTTGCTATGACACCAATGTTTTGTGATAATCATCTCCAAGTATATATATATGTATATATGTACATATACTTCAAGTATATGTATGTTTATATATATGTACATATATTAAATCATCATGTTGTACATCTTACATGTTGTATGCTAATTATATTTCAATAAAACTGATAATTAGTACAATAGATTCATACACCCAAAGCATAAATATCAAAGCTATTGTAAATATGCTGTGTCAATAACAAATTTTTCAAAATTCAAGTCAGGCAGCCAGAAGAATGTGATGTGGTACCTGAAAAAAGCTTTAGTCTGTTAAACATGCTTGGCAGCAGTCCTTTAATTAGAAAATGGGTTAAGCCTTGTGTTAAGGCTGTACATTATTGGACTAATATCATATGGCCAAGGTAAAAATTCAAAGGAAGCTTTAGGAATAAGATGAAAACAAAGAGGATGAAAATATTTATTTATATTTCTATTAAATTTTACAAGATTGTATATTGTTGGACTACAGTATGTTTTCACAATAGACAGTACTTTACTTGACTGCTTTACCCTCGTTTGTGTATAGTGAATACAGTACTTCTGAGAAACCATTGTGGTAATGACCCAGAAAGTGGCAACTTCTGTGCGTTCTACTTGAACCATAGAGCTGTCTCTTAAAGCATCACCATATTGTTTTTTACAGCTTTTCTATGTTCCTTTATATATACCTGTACAATCATTGAGAATAAGAACAGTGTTCTATTCATTTTCTTCATGGACAATGCTTTAAATTACAATATTTGATATATATTGTGTTTACTATATTATGTTATGTTGTAATATCACTGTACCACTGTATCACTGTCATCCCGTTGTTCGTCTACTTACTCAAGCAGGCACTAGTAACATCTCTATTACACTCAGCCCTGAGATTTTAGCAGCCGCACCTTACTCATCTTTTCCAACAATTGGAGGCTTTTTCAGGGTCAGGGGAATGACACCTATTGTTACTGTTTTTGGCATAACAAATACGCCACGGGTAGCTTGCCAGGCTCTGCTGTGCAGGCGGGATACTCTCGATAGCTTGGATGTTGTAATAAAGAATAATAATTTAATAGAATAATATAATTATACAGTGGTTATAATGCAATATGCATTATCATTTTAAAAGTTATGCTGTATGTTTATCATTTTCTATCTTATGTATTCTCTTTCTACTTGTTCTCTGAAGTGTTTGCATTTTCAGAGACCTTTATATATTTGGATATTAAATCTTTGCAACCACTCTCCTCTTAAGATGACTAAAACAGTGGGTAGGGTTAAACACCTCTCTTATGAACACCATTGAAATATAGATGTGATGTATATGAATATTAACAGATGATTAGACTTTAAATGCCACTGGCATTATATTTCTCCCTAACTAGAATATCAAATATTTTCTATAAAAGAATATATTTTATCTTACTATCTCCAGTACTACAACTTTACTTGGTATATCACAAGAATTAAATATGATCAATCAAAAATTATAATTATAGAATAGAGACTTAGCAATTGCACTATGGAAAATTTCACAAATCTTTTACAATCATGACATTGTAATTTTTTATTTCAAAAATTGATAAATTCAGCATATACATATTTCTAAAAGAGTCATTATATTAATTGGCATAAAAAACTGAGAATTTCCACAATTAAGAAACATTTTGTTTTAATTAAACTTGTGTGAAACCTATTTCTTTCCCTTCTTTCCATAATTAACAAAATGTTAATGTTGTGCTCAAAACTATTTGGGAAGAGTAATTCTGTCATAATCACTTAGTGTAATAGAATATTTAGTGAACTAGCTCAATTTCTTCCAGCTGGTGGATAGCAGAGCTGGGGCTAAAATCAAGTCTCTTGACTTTTATGACTTTCCTTTTTTCCACTATAAAATGCAGCAATTGTCACTTAGTGATTGGTGACAGGTATTAGAATGCCTCTGTTGCTAATGAAAAGAGATTAAAGAGAAAAAAACGTTTTAATTAAACTTTTGAGAGAACTAAAGATCATTCATACTGTTATCAACTATAAAAATCTAGGGAAATAAAGAGAATTCCTTTTTTACAAGTTTAATATGAATTAGGGTGGCATAATATTTAGAGTAGTACGAGTTAGAGTGCATAAGAAAAGACTTCATTTTGCATGTACTTATGGTGCTTTGTGACCATTTATGTATATTTAGCAAGACTTTAATAAGTCAACATAAGAGGAAATTTAATGACTTAATTTAGGGAAGAAGAGTTGTGCTGTGGGAGTGAAAATTAGAAAGTCTAGGATTAAAGGTCTGTTGGAAGTTAATTTTCTATTTCCCATTAAAGAGACAAACAAAGTGGAACAAAAATGTAGTATTTTAATTGGTTAAAAAATGAAATATTTGTGATTTGAAGAAAATTATAGGAGAAAATTAGTCACTGGACACATTTTATAATATGTCGTACTGCATTACCTCACCTAATTTTTATAATACTTGCTTTATGTGAACAGCATTGTCACTGCCTTGGTACATGCAGAAAATCAAGGAATAAAATAATAGAGAAAAGAAGGCTTATCATGGGTAACTGCCAGTGAGGAAATAAACAAAGATAAACAAATTGAATGATAATAGCAAAAGAATCTAGTCAACTCAGGAAAGAAAGCAAAACTAGAAATGGATGTTTGGTTTTTCATTTCAGTTATCTTTGTTTTTTCTTTAATAGTTTGGCTTAAATTTAAAACATTATTTACTTATTTTTTCTGAGTAACCAGGAGCTAGAGCTTCAAATTTATTCATGATTGAGTTTTATGCATGCAATTTTCCAACACCAATCCTTCACCAGTGTCCACTTCCCACAACCAACGCCTCATTGTCCTCCAACCTCCCAGCCTGCCTCTACAGTGAACTTAATATTTCTCGATAAGCAGAGCAGAAAGTTGTCAAAAATATCCAGGGACTGAAAAGGACATTTTTAGAAGGGGACCGCCATTTATGTCTCCAGTATTCAAATGATGTTCTCAAAAACTTTGTATGTTTTCTTACAGATACAACTAAACAAGCGAATGTAAATAGTTTCTGTTTTGAAACAACTAAGGAGATCATCTTGAGGAAATATAGACACCAGATACTTTGTAACTTCTTTTGTATTGAAATATACTTTGTATTTTCAAAGTGAGGAAGAGATTAGTTTTATGTTGCTTTCATTAAATGCAGTTTTTAATCTTTGCACATAGAATATTTGGTCAACAATGACTGATTCTGAGGACAAACTGACTTCCCATCCACATAGATACGGCCATATGTTGCTTCCTGCGATTCTCATGTTCTTCACTGATCTCCATCTTTTATGTTTGCTCAGCCTGCTCATTTACTCAGCATGGACTGCCTGATCTAACCAATTAGTTACCAGACCTAAGTTTAACATTTCTTATAATTTTGTTGTACTAATAATGGATTCTTCCTGAATTTTAAATAGAAAAATTCTTTATTTGACCTAGCTTATACATGATGTTTTCTCTGCATATTAAATACTATCCTGATGGTTTTGTCACTTCAGGTTTTTGAAATATTATTATTCTTTCCTTTGGTTTGCATTACCATCATCCTTATTATTATTTTGGGTTTTTTTGAGGTTACACAGAGCAGTGCTCAGGGACTACTCCTCCTGGCTCTGTGGACATGGATCACTTCTGGCGGTGCTCAGAGGACCATATGCAGTGCCAGGCTCCCACCAGGATAGGCTGCATACAAGGCAATAACTGGTCCCAAAATAATGAAAAAAAACCCAAAACATTATTTTCAGCAAAAAGTTCTTATACCTGTAGTTTCATCTCTCTGTGCCAATGTGGTTTACCCTCTGCAACTGCTTCTAGTATTTTCTCTTTATTATTTTGGAATAATTTTGTCTATTTAATTAAATACATAATGTAAATGATTACGTATTTTAATCCATGCTTTTTGTATTTGAGGCTCCTTGAGTTCTTGAATCCCTGGGCCAATATTTGATTTGGCTTTGTGGTTGGGCTACACCCAACGGTGCTCAGGGCTTACTCCTGGCTCTGTGTTCAGGAATTACTCTTGTCAGTGACCAGGAGAAGTATGTCATTCTGGGGTTTGAACCCAGACAGGTCATGTGAAAGGCAAGAACTTACCTACTGAACTATTTCTCTGGCCCCAAATCTTTACTTTAAAAATGTTTCATTTCCTTTTAAAAATATAATGCAATGTGCTTAAAGGTCCCCTAAATTACTTTATTTTATCCTTAGGAGTTTAATGTCACTCTTTAGTTGGAAAAAGAAGGATTATCTAAGTAACAGGAAAAATCTGCAAGTTCCTTAAATCCATGACTTTATTTGCCACCTTAGTTTTATTTTATTAAACTGGTTTGCTAAATTATACCTGAAGGAAAACTTATGGACTTGTTGACAAGACCAACTTATTAGCATATATATAAATAGCTATGTTTTGGGGGGCTGGAACCATAGCACAATGGATAGGGCGTTTGCTTTGCATGTGGCCCACCCAGGTTTGGTTCCTTTGTCCCTCTCGGAGAGCCCAGCAAGCTACTGAGAGTATCTCGCTTGCACGGCAGAGCCTGGCAAGCTACCTGTGGCTTATTCAATATGCCAAAAGCAGTAATAAGTCTCACAATGGAGACATTACTGGTGCCCGCTTGAGCAAATCGATGAGCAACGGGATGACAGTGACAGTGATTTTTTTAATTGTCTTTTCAGGTACTGAATATATATACATATATATATATCTACATATATATATTACTTTTTGAATATAACTTTTATTGGATATAGTGAGACATTACAAAGCTGTTCATGATTGGGTTTCGGTCATGCAATGATCCAACATTCATCCTTCCACCAGTGTACATTTCCCATCACCAATGTTCCCCATTTCCCTCCCACCATCCTCCAAAATTCCACCCCACCCACAGCCTCCCTCTATGACAGGCACTTTAAAATTTTTTTTAATTAAAAAAATTTTTTATTAGCGAATCTCTGTGAGGTACAGTTACAGACTTACAAACTTCCATGCTTACATTTCAGTCATACAATGGTCAAGTATCCATCCCTCCACCGGTGCCCATTTTCCACCACCAATGGTCCCAGCATCCTTCCCACCATTCCTACCTCGTTCCCCCTTCCCCCACCCCGACTCTGTGGAAGGGCATTCCCTTTTGCTCTCTCCCTTCTTTTAGGTGTTGTGGTTTGCAATAGAGGTATTGAGTGGCCATCATGTTCAGTCTATAGTCTGCTTTCAGGGTGCGTCTCCCATCCTGAGTGGATCCTCCTAGCACCATTTACTTGGTGATCCCTTCTCTAACTGAACTGCTTTTTCCCTCAGTTTGGGAGGACAGCTTCTAAGCTGTGAAGTAATCCTCCCAACAAGTACTGGATATTTTATGACAATTCTATGCTACTTACAAGGAAAGATTGAGATGAAAACAATCAAAGTGCTAATTTGATAGAGAGGATTGTCCCATAGCTGGAAGACTGCTTCATGAGCGGAGGGGAGAAGGGAGATGGAATAGAGAAGGGATCACTAAGGAAATGATGGCTGGAGGAATCAGTCGGGATAGGAGATGCATGCCAAAAGTAGATAGTGGACCAAACATGATGATCTCTCAGTGTCTGTGTTGCAAGCCATAAGGCCCAAAAGTAGAGAGAGAGTATGGGGAATATTGTCTGCCATAGAGGCAGGGGGAGGGTGGGAAAGAGGGGGGTATACCGGGGATATTGGTGTGGGGGGAATGTGCACTAGTGGAGGGATGGGTGTTTGATCATTGTGTGATTGTTTCCCAAACATGAAAGCTTGTAACTATCTCACAGTGATTCAATAAAATTTAAAAACAACAACAAAAAAAATGTCTTCTAAACTTTCTCATCAAATTGTGCATCCAGCTTTTAATTTTTTAGTGTATTGAATAAATAGAGAAACCTATTGTGACTTTTTTTTTAAATTTATTTATTTTTAATTAGAGAATCACCGTGAGGGTACAGTTACAAATTTATACACTTTTGTGCTTATACTTCCCTCATACAAAGTTTGGGAACCCATCCCTTCACCAGTGCCCATTCTCCACCACCCGTAAACCCAGTGTCCCTCCCACCCTCCCCAATCCCATCTCCCCCCCACCCCACCCTGCCACTGTGGCAAGGCATTCCCTTCTGTTTTCTCTCTCTAATTAGCTGTTGTGGTTTGCAATAAAGGTGTTGAGTGGCCGCTGTGCTCAGTCTCTAGCCCTCATTCAGCCCGCAACTCCCTTCCCCCACATGGCCTTCTACTACAATGTAGTTGGTGATCGCTTCTCTGAGTTGACCTTTCCCCGGAACGTGAGGCCAGCCTCGAAGCCATGGAGTCAACCTCCTGGTACTTATTTCTACAGTTCTTGGGTGTTAGTCTCCCACTCTGTTATTCTATATACCATAGATGAGTGCAATCTTTCTATGTCTGTCTCTCTCTTTCTGACTCATTTCACTCAGCATGAAACTTTTCATGCCCATCCACTTGACTACAAAATTCTTGACCTCCTTTTTTCTAACAGCTGCATAGTATTCCATTGTATAGATGTACCAAAGTTTCCTCAACCAGTCATCCGTTCTGGGGCATTCGGGTTTTTTCCAGATTCTGGCTATTGTAAACAGTGCTGCGATGAACATACATGCAGAGCCGTAGACCAATGGAACAGGGTGGAATATCCCTACACACAACCCCAAATGTATGACCATCTAATCTTTGATAAGGGAGCAAGAGATGTGAAGTGGAGCAAGGAAAGCCTCTTTAACAAATGGTGCTGGCACAACTGGACAACCACATGCAAAAAAAATGGGTTTAGACCTTGACCTGACACCATGCACAAAAGTCAGATCAAAATGGATTAAAGACCTCAACATTAGACCACAAACCATAAGGTACATTGAAGACAAGGTCGGCGAAACCCTCCACGATATTGAAGATAAAGGTATCTTCAAAGGTGACACGGAACTAAGCAATCTAGTAAAAACAGAGATCAACAAATGGGACTACATTAAACTAAAAAGCTTCTGCACCGCAAGAGATACAGTGACCAGAATACAAAGACTATCCACAGAATGGGAAAGGATATTTACACAATACCCATCAGATAAGGGGTTGATATCAATGGTATATAAAGCACTGGTTGAACTCTACAAGAAGAAAACATCCAACCCCATCAAAAAATGGGGCGAAGAAATGAACAGAAACTTTACCAAGGAAGAAATACGAATGGCCAAAAGGCACATGAAAAAGTGCTCTGCATCACTAATCATCAGAGAGATGCAGATCAAAACAACTTTGAGATACCACCTCACACCACAGAGACTAGCACACATCCAAAAGAACAAAAGCAACCGCTGTTGGAGAGGATGTGGGGAGAAAGGGACCCTTCTTCACTGCTGGTGGGAATGCCGACTGGTTCAGCCCTTCTGGAAAACAATTTGGACGACTCTCAAAAAATTAGATATTGAATTCCCATTTGGCCCAGCAATACCACTGCTGGGAATATATCCCAGAGAGCCTATTGTGACTTTTAAAAGGCATTTTCCAAAGAAGGGAAAGCAGTCATCTGTGAATATGCACATATACATGTATAAGTTACATGATAATTGATTAAACCAATTTTGTAAATATTTTGAATTAAGCTGAGAAGTAGAATACCTTATCTCATGTTTATAAATGTTATACAAAATTTAGTAATGTGTCCTGTCTACTTAATTTCATCAAGAAAAACAGGTACAAAATCAGCCAATCATGTGCAGAAGGTAGAAAATCAACTGTTATACTTTCCTTTTTTTGTTCTTTTTTATGTTTCATAAAACTCAGAATACTAATTGAAGTTAATCTATACTGTAAGAATTAAACTTCAGAATATTAACTAATTGCTATACAATTTGGGCATAACTTTTAAAATATTAAGAACAAATCTTGAAAACTTTTGGTTGTAGTGAAGGTACAGTAAGTAATTTTGTATACCAAAACCATAAAAATTTGGAGACCCTCTGCTCCTAAAGACTATGATCCAAGAGGTCTTCTAACCCATTTTGGCACCTAGAGCAGCTTCTTACAGAAATGCATCTAGACTGTGAACTGAACTAAAATATCAGAAATCCAAAATCTCGCAGCCGCTGTTGCGGCCACGTGAGCTCATAGAATCTTCATTCTCAGCAATGAAAGGAAATTATTAAATGATGCCTTTTCAGCAGGCCTTATTGTTGGGGGAAAATTCCAAACAATAATAGTGAGTTCTCTATTGAAATATTGAATGTATTCAAAGTATAGAGAGAATAAAATGAAGATCATTAGCGACTTAGGTAGGGGCTGGGTGGGAGGTGGGTACATTGGTGTTCTTGGTGGTGGAACATGTGCACTGGTGAAGGGATGGGGGTTCAATCATTGTATGACTGAGATTTAAACCTGAAAGCTTTGTATTTTTTTCACGGTTATTCAATATAATAAAATAATTTTTTTTAAAAAAACCATAAAAATTTGGGAGAAGTCATTGGGTTACTACTGGTAGTGCTCTGGAGTTAGCCCTGACTTTGTGCTCAGGGATCACTCTGGACAGTAGTAGAAGGACCGTACGTGGTGCAGGACATTGAGCCATAGGTGCCATGTGCAAGGCAAACACCTTAACCCCAGTACCATCTTTGTGGTCCAAAAACCACAAAATTTACCACCATTGTTTTTTTTTCTTTTTGGGTCACATCCGGCGATGCACAGGGGTTACTCCTGGCTCTGCACTCAGGAATCACTCCTGGTGGTGCTCAGGGGACCATATGGGATGCTGGGATTTGAACCCAGGTCGGCCGCATGCAAGGCAAACACCCTACCCGCTGTGCTATCACTCCAGCCCCCAAAATGTACCACCATTGTAACCATATTACCTAAACTAGAGTAAAATTGTTTCTGAACATTTTAGAAAAGATTAGCAAACCCAAATGATACAACACAAGGCTTGATCAGTACACAATGAAGAGAAGAAATGAAATAATGAACCATGATCAACTGTGACTGACTTAAAAAAATTTAGTCGCCATAAATTGCAAAGTTAATCATTACTGGTTTTCAGAAATCCAATGTTTTGACAACAATCTCTTAACCAGTATCTACTTCCCTTTACCAATGCCCCAACTCAACATTGCCTCCCACCCACCAATGACTCATATTTTAAAATGAACTAAATATAAATAAGAAAAGAAATAATAAAATATTTAAATTTTAAAATAATTTTAATATTGTCTGTATGATTTGTAGTTTTCTCTAAGGTGCAGACACAACCACTATAATGTAGAAATCTCAAAATGCCTTCAAGAGCCCACTTTCACAAATATTTTGTCACAACTGTGTAATAACATCAATATATATTAAAAGTGACATTTACTGTAACAAAGGAAGCACATAATATACAAGGTTATTAAATTACAAGCACAGAAAGAAGTATCTCTCTCACAAGCATGTATTTACTTCAGAGAAAGCTATTTGTATTTTTATAGAATTTAGCCTAAGAATCTAAACCTGAACTTATCAACATTATTTTAAGTCTGCATAGAAGATTGAGGTAACTGGCACTTTCAATATGCAACTGTTCCCAATTTTGGGCTAACTTTAAAGAATACAAAAATCTGTTTTTTTTTTTATTCAGACCATGTACTTCACATCATGTCTAGGACATCTTTCAAGTGCTTTTAGAATTTAGGTTAAAATTCACTATTCTGAAAAATAAAAATAATAGCAAAATAATAACATAATAAAAAATTTTTACTTAAAAGAATATGAAAATTGGTAAACCTATCTTGACAAGGAGCAGTGAAAAAAGGTTAAATTACAAATAGCAAAATTCATATTACTAGAGAGCCCACAGCGGTTAACAAGAAAAAATAAACAAAAAAACAATTTTATTTCTAAGTTCAATAATTTTGCAAAGCTAAGTAAAATGCATATATTTCTAGACAAATGTAACTTACCAAAAGACATTATAAAAGAAGCAAAAAAATCTGAAAAAGTCATTAAAGAAATTGATTTCTTTAACAACTAAAACCCTAGGCTTAGATGCCTTTATGAATAAATAATGTTAAACGTTCAAGAAACAGGTTATTTCAATTATTTACAAGGAACTTTAATGGCCAATAAACATGAAAAGATGTTTTCCTTCATTAGTAATCAGAGAAATGCATTACATACATTAAAATTACGGTGACATAGCGTTTCCTACAATCATAGTTACAAAAATTAAAATCTCTAATAACTAGAGGTTGGTGAAAGTATTAGTCTGGTAGGGATGCTATAACAAGTGACCGCAGACTGAAATATTTATTAACAGACCCTAAGAACATATTTATAGTTTCTGAAGTCTATGTTAGATCATGATCATGGTATCAACATGATTGTTTCTGGGAGAGGAAGAGAGAGAGAGAGAGAGAGAGAGAGAGAGAGAGAGAATAAGAGGGAGGGAGGGAGGGAGAGAGGCAAAGAGATAGAGAGACGTAGAAAAAAGAGCGAGAGAGAAGGAAGGAGGGAGAAAGGACTAGTGCCGCTTAATTTTTAAATTTATTTTTTATGATGGTTGAGGTAAAATAGTTTAAGATAGTGTCAATATTTATGATTATGCAACATATGTTTATGGTGTACAAAGTTATCATACATCCGACACCAACAAAGTGTCAAAGATGTGCCACCATGGTCACTGTCACTTCTGCCTCTTCCTCTTTTTTTGTCTCTCCCCTTAGGTAATTTCCTTTCTTTGTTTATATATGACCCTTTTTCTGGCTTGTTTTATTCAAAAGTAAAACATCTACCTTCAACCAAGTTGCATCAAAATACAAGATTTCATCGCATTTTTTTTATAGTTAAATGGTATTTATATATTTGTACCACAAATTATGTATACACTTATCTGGGATTTGGGTTGTTTCCAGTTTAGGGATGTTACAGATAATAATGCAATGAGCATAGATGCACATATGTCTTTTCAAGTTATTGTTTTTATAATCACAAGATTGATATTAAGGAGTAGAATTTCTGGGTCATATGGGAGTTCTATTTTTATTTATTTATCTTTTCTGAGAAATCTCATTATGTATTTCATAGAGACTGAACCCAACAGAGTGCCATCAACAATGAATGAGGGTTTCATTTTCTCCTCACCCTGTTATTTATTTATTTATTTATTTTGCTTTTTGGGTCACACCTGGCAATGCACAGGGGTAATCCTGGCTCTGCACTCAGGAATTACCCCTGGGGGTGCTCAGGGGACCGTATGGGATGCTGGGAATCAAACCCGGGTCGGCCGCGTGCAAGGCAAACACCCTACCCGCTGTGCTATCACTCCAGCCCCCACCCTGTTTTTTAATGGGACCTTTTTTCCTGATTTTTGTGTTCTGTTTGCTGAGTGCTTTACAGGTCATTTGTAAGATGGGTGTGCAAGTATTTTCTCCCATTCGATAGGCTGGTTTTTTTGTTGTTGCTGTTCTATTTGTTTTGTTTTCAGGTCGCACCAGAGATTTTAGGGATTATTCTGGCTCTGCACTCAGAATGACTCCTGGCAGATCTCAGGGGACCATATGGGATGAGATGGATCCTAGGTCGACCACATGCAAGGCAAGCACCATACCTGCTATCTCACCTTACTATCTCTCTAGCCCTAAGGCTGTATTTTATTTTCATTGCATTTTTCTTTTGTTGTTAAAAATCTTTTTAATTTGAGATGGTCCCCTCTTTTAATAAATATAAGGGGGGGGGTTGGCCAATGGAGTCCAATCACCGAGGACACCACTGACATCTGTGTTATAGAGAGTTCTGCCTGAATTTTTCTTGATGTGTTTTATGGATTCTGGTCTAATCTCAAAATAATTCATCCAATCTGAATTCATTTTTTGTCTATATTAAGAGATAGGGGTCCACTCTAATATGAAATAGGGGTCCATGCTAATAGTTTTTCATGTTAGTATCAGCTTTTTAAAAACATCACTATTTGTCAAAGTGCCTTTCTTCCTTCCACTTTATTTAGTTTCTTTGTCATTAATTGTTCATACATTTGAGTGGTTGTTTAAGCATGCATATATTTAACCTGATATTTTTATACTTTGAGGGTAGAAGTCAAGTAGTGGAATTGCTGAATCACATGAGAGTTCTATTCTTACTTTTGTGAGGAATATTCATATGATTTTCCAAAGAGACTGAACCAGACAATATTTTCACTAGCAGTGAATGAGAGTTCCTGTTCTACTGCCTTCCTATCTCCCTGCTGAATAGATAAAAAAAAAAATCACACCCAATACAACAGATAAAAGGTTAATATCATTGATATATGAGCCACTCACAGAACTCAATAATACAATAACCAATAATACTATCAAAAATGGGGAGAAGAGATGAACAAACACTCCCCCGAAGAAGACAGAAGGATGACCAATAGGCATATGAAAAGGTACTCAGTCATTTGCTACCAGGGAAGTGCAAATCAAAACAACAATGTGATATCTTATATGAGTGAGAATATCATATTGAAATAACTAGAAACAGGACAAGTTGATGGGGATGTGGTATAATTTGCCACCCAGCTGAATTTAATTCTAAAATCATGACACACATTTTAATCCATTCCAATTCAGCATGGGGAATACTTCTTATTTTTAAATAGTATTGTTTATTAAAAATTGAGATTTAATTCGATGTCTTTAGTTTTATTTGGAAATTTGTGGAACTCTTGCACATGTGTATCATATAAGATTTCTCCTGGGAGCATTGTTTGCAATACAAAAGCAACCGCACTGGAAGTAACTCACACACTTGACAACTGGAGAATGTATAAATAAACTGTAGGATATCAAACAGAGTTGGTGTACTCCTGAGATGCATATCCTCGTAGGTGAATGTCAGAAATTCAATGCTGAGAGGAAAAAGAGAAATACACAGTAATTCTATATATGGAACATCTAAGTGATGCAGAATCATAAATTTGAGAAAACAATGGCACAGCGCAAAGGGAGATGAACACAAAAGTTCAGTTATTCAGAGCATTTATCATTTCATAGAAGATGAAGAGAGAGATGAATTGGAAAGATATGAAGAAATACACTAGATACTTTAAAGGTGCTGCTAATATTTTTATTTCTTAAATTCATCACTGGTTTCATGAAATTATTGTTACTGAAATTCTCTAAATATCCACGCATTTTTGTATATGTGTATCCTTTTAAATGACTCAAAACTACTACATAAGAATTAAAATTGCTTCAATTTAATGTTTCATGAGTTTTTATACAATATATGTGTAGTTATATTAATTTTTGACTACTTATTTGAGATCTATCCTAGATTTTATACTTAAACTTGATGTAACTATTATATCCTTACTTTGTGTGGGCATATAATACATTATTTATTATTATAAATAATAAAAAATGCCATTTTATCCCCAATGAGAAATATTGTCTTAGGGAGCATAATTAACACATTATGAGTCCAGGGCTAAACTTGTATCTTACTTAAAGAAACAGTCTTTCCCTATATATTTTCCTGTGTTAAACTTTGACTTCAGGGAAAAAACTGTCATTAAATCTCTTCTTTTGACTTAAGAAAAATTTTATATTTGTGATCAGGAAATGTACTATGTTTAACAGAGATAGTAAAAATTGCAGCAGAATGGAAAACACCCAAGTACATTATATTTAATGAGGGTCATTGCTGGTTTGTGGACTTTTTTTACTTTTATATTTTGCATATGCGTATGGGGAGGTAAAATATAATTCTTATTGGGGGTACAGTAAAAAGTTGGAAAACCTTTGAAATAGAGAAATAATTTATCTTTCTTAAATGGATCTAGCACCGACTTTGACATGTGAAGCAGACACAGAAAGGATATCTAGTCTGTTATTCTATTAATAATTCAGATTGTTAAGGATTCCTAACTGGATTTTATGCAGTGTTCTCAGCATTGTGAAATAGCACAATCAATTAAATTTATATTCTATTTTTTATTTATTGCTTCTGCCACTATTTTGGCTAGATCATAGCTATCATAGACCATATTTAAACAAAAGGTGTACAAACAGTTCTATTCGTCTTCAAGGTTTTTTATTTCTTTAATCATTAATAATTCCTAAAAAGAAAAGAAAAGGAAATTCTTCAATCTCTTAACAGAAGAGTGAAATTTATTATCTCCTATTATTTCCTTCTTTGTGTCAGGTTTGGGCTCCTTTTGTTGGTTATTTTCTAAGATCTTAATCTGTGAGGTTATTTATGTTGTCCCTTTCTTCCTTTGTGATGAATGCTTGCAGAGCTATAAACTTTCCTCTTAACACTGCTTTTGCCGTGTCCCACAGATTCTGGTACCTTGTGTCCTCATTCTCATTTGTTTCTAGGATCTTTTGATTTCTTCTTTAATTTCCTCTCTAACCCACTGGTTGTTCAGCAGTGAAATGTTTAATTTCAGGTGTTTTACTTGATTCTCCATTTCACTGTGCAATTCACTTCTATTTTCAGTGCATCATGGTCTGAAAGGATAGTTGAAACAATGATGTTGGTTCTAAGCATTTCAGTTTAACATTGATTTGTCCTTTTTTCCCCTGCAGGGAATTTAGGATTATTAAGTTACTTCCACCACCGTGATCCCAAGACACACCCAATTCTATCAGGCACTCTCAATCCTCTGTTTACCTTTAACCTCTTCTGTGCTCATCTTCCCCTATCTGTTAAGCACTGTTATCCCCAAATCAGACCTTGTGATTTGGAAAGTCAATTTTTTTGAGGGTTTTGAATTTTGTGAGTGTAAGTGAACTATTGCTCTTCTCTTTCCTTTATGTCGTGTGCATAGTTTAATTTAGAGCAATGTCCTTTTTGTATAGATACAGGAAAACAGTTAACTTGAGAGTTAATTGACTCTGAATAATACTCATTCCTGAGTCTATCATATTAACTTAAGTCTCAGTTGTCCTTATTTCCTAACACCCCTTAATATTAGGGGATCCCTCTAAGGGATTAGGATGATGCAGGAGAAGCCATAAAGTACTCTGGCATAGGAAAAGGACAGACTAAGAGCCATAAAAATTAATGTTAGGAGGATGGTCATGGAACAAACTCTCATGATCCAAAAAGAAGTAGCTGAATAAGGACCCTGCTGAGGTTAGGAAAGACTAACCTGGCCTGAGGACTATAGTCTGGGATATATAGTGAAATGTCCCCCAAAAGAACCACCCTTTAAACTTTATATATATATATATATTTATATATATAATATATATATTATATCTCTTACTGTGTAAGAGATATATAATATACAGCTCTTACTGTGTCCATACAAAATGGCCAAGATCCAGAGACTATAAAACAAAGCTACTGGAAGCACATGGCCGCATTTCGCATGACCTCTTATAGCCTAGTTCTCCCTCTCAGAGTACCTGGCATGGTTCTGAGAGCATCCTTCCCGCACAGCAGAGCCTGGCAAGCTCTCAGTGGTGTATTCGATATGCCAAATACAGTAACAATGATGAGTCTCATTCCCTTTACCCTGAAAGAGCCTCCAATGAGGCACTGCTGGGAAGAACAAGCAGAGAGGCTGCTAAAATCTCAGGGCTAAGACAAATGGAGATGTTACTGACGCCCGTTCAAGCAAATCAAGGATCAATGGGATCACAGTAATACAGTGATACAGTTTAAATGGATACTGGCTAAGAAAAGGGGAAAGCAACACACCCTTAGATGGAATTCCACCCTTGGGTGATCTCCTAGCAGGAAACTAGAGTGCTAAGCACTTAGATTTTGTCCTTGAGTAATTCCCTAAAGAACTTGCTTTGAAAGAAGGGCTTTACATCTGTTCATTGCTCATGATAATGTTCAACTACACCTACGTGTAATTGCTACCCAACAACCCTTCATGACTTCTCTATAACTAACTCTGTGAGTGAGACCTGCATAAATAGCCTGTGATTACCAATCAGTCTGGCAGTTCCTATTTCCTCCTTCATTTGTCTGTTGCTGTCAACCACTGGTGGGGGGTAGGGGGGATGGTGATCAGCTCCAAATGCATCAAGGTGACCCTGAGGTCACCACAGGTATGCTGATGACCACCCCACGCAGGAACAGAGACACAATTTCTATCCTGTTAATTTTATGGAGGTATGCTTTGTAGTCCAGCATGTGGTCTATCTTGGAAAACACCCCATGTGCACTGGAGAAAAATGTATATTCAGATTTTGAAGGTAAAAAGTTTAATATATATATAATAAGAAATGGAAGAGAGGCAGTTCTATATATGCATCTCTTCCATTTCTTCCCTCAAATAAAGTATTTCCTTGCTGAGCTTTAGTCTGATTAATCTAACAAGAGGGGACAGAGCAGTGTTGAAATCTCCAACTACTATTGTGTTGCTGTTTTTTTTTTTCATAAAGTCTATCAGCACTTCTTTTAAGTATTTTGCTGGACCCTTAGCGATAGCACAGCGGGTAGGGCATTTGCCTTGCATGTGGTCAACCCAGGTTTGATTCCTCTGTCCCTCTCAGAGAACCCAGCAAGCTACCAAGAGTATATCGCCCTCATGGCAGAGCCTGGCAAGCTCCCTGTGGCATAATTCTATATGTCAAAAAAAAAGTAACAAGTCTCACAATGGAGACGTTACTGGTGCCCGCTCGAGCAAGTTGATGAACCACAGGATGACAGCGTTGCTCCCTTATTAGGTGCATATACATTTAGGAGTGTGAGTTCTTCCTGAGCTCTGACAGATCCTGTGATCCTTAAGAAGTGACTTTCACCATCTCTTATAACCTTCTTCAGCCTGTAGTCGCTGTGATGTAATACTAGAATGGCCACCCCTGCTTTTTTCAGGGGTTGTTTGCTTAAAAATTGTTTTTGAGCCTTTGACTTTGAGCCTGTGTTTGCTTTGGTTGCTCAAATGTATTTCTTCCAAGCAGCAGAGTATTGGGTTCAATTTTCTAATGTCTCTTGCCTCTCTGTGACTCTTGATTGGTGCATTTAGTCCATTGACATTGATAGAGATTATTGTGATAGGGATTTGTGTCATCTTTATGTAGGAGTTTGGTGTACTTGTGGGGCTTGTCTTTTCTTACAGTAGCCTGTTAAGTTCTTGTAACAATAGCTTGGAGTTTATGAAGTTCCCTGAGGTGTTGTTTATCTGTGAAGTTGTGTATTTTTCCTTCAAATCTGAATGACAGTCTAGTTGGGCAAAGCATTCTTGGTGAGGCATTCATTGCCTTGAGTTTTTTCACTATATCCCACCACAGTCTTCAGGCCCGGAGGATATCATCTGGTAAATATGGCTGTGAATCCTAAGAATGCTCCCCTTGTATGCAGTTTCCTTCTTTGATCTTGCTGCTTTCAGTATTCTATCTCGATCTGTGGTTTTTGTCATTCTGATTAGGATGTGTCTTGGGGTATTTTTATTTGGATTTCTTTCAGCAGGGCCTCCCAGATTTGGATAAGAGTGAAATTTCTAAAAGATGTTACTACTCCTTTCCTTGGAACATATACTAGATTATATTATGTTGAAATAGAGCTTAAATTCTGTTGCATAAGAAACAGAATTATAAATTTTAGTATCTATCCATTTGAGGGCTGAGGCCTCCCAAGCAATACTCAGGAGACTCTGGGGACCCTCTTGAAATTATTGGCCAAAATAGGCCAGTGGTTCACTACTAGGGCCAAGAATGTCAAGTCCTATCGTGACTACCACTGTCAATTTCCTTCACTCCCTCTGCAGCAACCATTTTTTGCAGTAAACCCATTACGATTTCTCTATAACAGCAGACTATCAACTTGGTTTTTGCCATTTATATCTGGCAGTCCAAACTTCCATTGGTTACTAGATATTCACCTCTTTTTATTATTTTAAATTTTATTTTATTTTTAAAAAGTGATTCACAAAAATTTATTACATTCAATATTCCAACACCAATCCCAGCATCATCATACCTTCCCACCACCATATTTCAAGGTTTTCTACTCCAGCTTCCAAAGCCTGCCCCTAAAACAGACCTAAATAATTTATTGTGTATTTTATGAATAATCTGCTAAAAATGATCCAAAAAGTTCCTTAAAGGGAAGGGTGTGAAAATTGTTGTATTTCACCTAGAGCCATTAAGTCATTGTATGTTGTTAAAGGTTGAGCCTTGCAAATATATATAAATATGTATATATATATATTTATATATATGTGTGTGTGTATGTATGTATGTATGTATGTATTAAGATTGTTTGCCTTCTATCTTATACCCCATCAAATGTGGTGTGCTACTTTTGGTACATCAGTGATGTAAAGTATGAGATGTCATCCACTCCAGGAATTCTAAAATTTTAAATAGGGATTCAAGTATTATTACTCGTCAGCTAAAGACATTAAGTTTCATTCTTCCATTTGCTGTTGTCCCATCTTCACCAATAATCTTCAAGCTCCTTTAGGTTATGAAGTCTTGTTCAAGATAACCTCTCAACACTTAATCCAGATACATAGTTTTGAAGCTGATTAGAGAAGTACATAGCCAAATACACTTGAAATAAATAAATAAAAGATTTAGGGAAGAATCTGGATTATATTTTTCATAAAAAATAATTCAATTTTATTTCTAATCAGGCAAGTTCTCTGAATATGAACCCTTTAGTGGTAATAACAGTTCTAAAGTCATTCTTTGGGTTACATAAATAAACAATAGAATTCACAGTGGTGGCTTGTTTAATTGTTTCCAGAATCAAACTGATCCTATAAGTGGATGGAGGACTTTCTCCATGGTAACATTCCCTTGAATACAAAAGCTCCGTGTACTCTGAAAGCAATCGCTCAGGGATGCCAACCCTGCCAAATCCACATCATGTTTAGCTGGAACCTTGGACCAAATGCAGTGCCCACAGAACAGATGATACCCTGTGTTCTGTCTGTTAAAAAAGACACATTGTAACCTATGATCTTTGAATTATAATTATTATCATAAAAGACTTGGTCACAATGCTTACTCTAAGCAAGAAATCAAAGATGACAAATATGTTCTTTAGTTTTAGAAGTAGTAGGTGAGTCATTTGACTCTATTGCTCACCCACTTTGCTTAAATATTTTTGTGTCTCCATCTTGCAGAAAAGTTTACATCTATAAACACTAGATATCTCTCATTCAACATTCTTTAAGATACCCAGGAGTTCTGAGACATACGAATGAGTGCAGAGGAGCTGAAAGTGTCCAAAGTGTCAAAAGTAGGCTATGGCTACTGATTTACTGCTATAGATTTAAAAAGTTAGGGAATATAATTTGAAGTGAAGTGGACTACTACCAGTAATCAAAGTTACTGCAAGGGCAAATATAGATTAAAATAATTTATTTAAAAATATTCAACTTATATATCTGCTTTGGAAACATCTGTATAAACACCAGGAGCAACATTTATTGTAAAATAGCAAAGAGCAGGATTATTCTGTTTAGAATTTATCAAATCAACAATAATATTCTGGAAATGGACTGAAATATAATTTTACATGTAAAGTAATGTATTTTTAGATGGGGGAAAGTAATTTAAAAGCTTAATTTTATATTTCCCACTTGATAAAATGAAAATTAAATAAATTTAATAACTCATTTACCAAATATTTGTTAAACATACTTGATTTGATCAGTATCAATATTATTTTATTATCATTGTATTAAAAATATTTAATAATTTCAGTTCATGATTTTGTTAGCTTTTTTCCACAATATGTTCTAATGGGATGTCAAGGATCAAACACATGTCGGCCTCATGCAAAACAAATGCTCTACCTGCTATACTATCCCTCTGATCCTATTTATATAAATGTTTTTAAGTGTGTCAAGTGTTTAAAAGTTGAAAAGTAATTTTATTAAGTTTGAAAATGAAGTGAGTAAAGTACTACCCCTTAAAACCAAATTCTTTTGTTGTTGTTGTTCTGTGGTGCTTTTTTCTAATTTCATACAATCCAGCTACGTTCTCTTACCCAACAATATGAAACATTTGCTTTAAATCAGTGTCAATATTATTTTATTATCATTGTCTTAAAAAGTATTTCATAATTTAAGTTCACTCTTTTGTTAGCGTTTTTTTCCACAATGTGATCTAAATGTTGGAAAAACCTACCATCTGCTACAGTAGACTACTAGTTAAAAACAAATTAAAGTAAGGTCTGTGACTATATTTAGGCCAAATTCCATAACAGACTGAGTCAAAATTAATTATCATTCATTATAAAAATGCTGAAGACATCAAAGGATAAATATAATATATTGTTTATTTCCTAAAACCTTTTTACAAAATGAAATGTTATGGGTAAAAAATTCATGCTGATTCCAATGCTAAATATGAGCAGATTAAAATAATTTTAAAAACCATACTAAGAATGAACTGGAGAGATAGTACAGCAGGTGAAGCACTTGCTTTGCACACAATTGAACCAAATTCCATCTGAGATGGGCCCTGTGCCCACCAGAATTAAGCCCTGAGCACTACTGGATGTGGACCACAAAGAACAAAAAAAAACTACCAGGACAAAGGTATTAGAAAAAATTACTATGGAGTATAAGAAATAAAAGTATAAACTTGAGAGTGTGGGCAGGGTAGGAAACAGTGTTTTTCTCAAACTGCTTATAAAATGACTAAGTAGGTCATATTAGGCACTTATCAATTTTCCACCAGTTAAGTCAAATGTTTTCGAGTATAATAACTTGAATTTTATAGTCAAACCTATTTTTTTAATAATACATAATAATTTTTATTAATAATAATAAAATAATAATTTTTGTTGCTAAGCAAAGCAAGATGTGCTTATATGGAAAGGATAATTCATGATCTCTGCTCACATAATTCTTCTTTACAAAAACATGGAAACTTAGCTCTTATAATCTTGAGTATTAGTGACTTTTTTTTGTGTTCCAAATTGCTAAAACTTCTTTCTGATGCCTGAAACAAATATTTAATTACTCGCACACATTGGCAGCATTACAAGGATATAATTAGTGCACTTTCATTTCATTCATAAATTAAGAAGACAATGTCTTGAGAATGTCTTTCCAAACTTGATTAGTGGGTTATGGCCTTGGCTTTACGATAGTAAATCCAATAAATATAAGTAAAAATTCTTTCACCAACATTTTATTACTAAGGAAGAAATAAGTTAGGATATACAGGAAGTTTATAAGCATCATTCAATTGTGGAAAAAATAGGAAAGGCATCTACTATTATTCATAGATCATTAATGGGAATACACTGAAATATAGGTGACTTTGTCATTGTGCAAACTTGCAATGAGAAAGGCTTTTAATAACCATCTCAGAGACTTTTACCATTTAAGGATTCCTTAACATCTCTTTTTTTCTTCTTATTTCATACGATCGAGTTAGGTTCTCTTGCCCAACAATATGAAACATTTGCTTTAAATCAGTATTAACAGTGCTTAATTACAATTGTCTTAAAAAGTATTCCATAATTTTTTAACTTTGTTCCACAATGTGATAGAAATGTTGGGAAAACCTACCATCTGTTAATGTAGACTACTAGTTAAAAACAAATTAAAGCAAGGTCTGTGACTACATGTAGGCCAAATTCCATAACAGACTTAGACTTGGTAGTCTAATTTTGTAGATTTAAGGGCTATGATGAATCATACAATATGAAATAGAATGATGGACAAAGGAAAACGCTGCCATTGAAAGACAGGGTAAACAGTATGTATGAGACACTGCTTTTATAAAACACTACACTGATTACACTAGAAAAGAGGAATTTGGAGATCATTCATGTGGTTAATAGTGGGCTAAAAAATTATTATGTGGTTCCTGACTATATAAATATAAAATCTATAGTCTTGAAAATAGAACTAGGTTAGAGCCGGAGCAATAGCACAGCAGGTAGGGCATTTGCCTTGCACGCAGCCAACCTGGGTTCGATTCCCAGCATCCCATATGGTCCCCTGAGCACCGCCAGGAGTAATTCCTGAGTGCAGAGCCAGGAGTAACCCCTGTGCATCGACAGGTGTGACCCAAAAAGAAAAAAAAAAAAGAAAAGAAAAAACAAGAAAATAGAACTAGGTTATATTAAGACTGGGGGAAAAGATTCAAATTTCTATTTACTAGTGGACCACAATGATAGTACAGTGGGTAGGGTGCTTGCCTTGCTGGCAGCCAAACTAATTTCCATCCCTGTCATCTCATGTCAATCCCAAGCTATGCTAGGAGTAATCCCTGAACACAGAGTCAGAAGGAAGCCCTGAACCCCCTTAGGTGTGGCCCCCAAACAAAACAAGAATAAGAAAAAAATTTTTTCTGCTAAATATTTACTTAAATTTGGTTAATATTTTTATGTACATAGCACTATGTGTAATTTGTTAATGTGACAGTACATGTGAACAATTTATAAATAATTAATACATACTTCTATTAAGTTTTGAGCATTAAAATTGAGAGACTATCATAAAATACTCTCCTAATGTTGAGAATTGTTCTCTTTAGATGCATTGACATGCAAATAAAACAAACCATTATATAGGAAATAAGAGAGTAACAATTTGAGTAATCCTAACTTAATACGATGGTATAGAATGGCTTCTGTGCATCTGTAGACAATGACCTTGGTACACATCCTTAGTCTCTGATTTCAACTGTGGTTAGAACAGAGTTCAGTGGGAATGTAGACTTATACTGACAGCAGTTCCCTTTACTATAGTATCATTATCTATTACTTTCTGTCTCTGACATTTCCTGAAATCACAGGAGATTCTCACTTACAGGTAAGGAGGTGTTGCTAATGAGTCCTGGAGAAATCCTTAACTTCTTTGGATCAGAACCAGTGATTGGAGCTTCACTTCTTGTTCTTTGAAATTGAATTCGGTTAATTCTTAGAGGTTGCAAAGGAATCTGCTCTGAACAGATATTGAGTCTTTTCCTCTTCCTTGCATCTCATTCTCTGTCTTCCATCATTCTTGTTTTGTGAATCACCTCCCAAGTAACCTGTATCTGAGCTCTTGTCTCCAGATCAACTTTGGGGAATGAGATATTTTTTAAATCACAACTGACTGATTCAGTGGAGGTATTCAGCTGTTATCAAACAAGAATATTCTCAGCTTCACAAAGCTTGAAAACAAGGCAATTAAAGTTGCTAACTTAAGAAATCTATGTGAGGGCCCAAGAGAAAGGTATAATAGGTAAGGTGTTTGGCTCAACTTGACTCAATCTCTACCCTAACATATGGCCTTCTGAGCACTGACAGGAGTAATTCTTGAATACACAGCTGAAGATAAGTCCTGAGAACTTCTGGGTGTGGTTCCCAAACTTTCTCATCCCACAAAAGAGATCAAATTGAGGAGAAAATGTAAAATATCCTAAGCAGCCTAGGAAGCTAGAAGAATATAGTGTTAAACTTAAATTTCATCTTTAAAGGATAAAATACTTTGTGTGATTTTGAGGTCTAAAAATATTCTTCAACACTCATTAATAATAGTAATTATGAAATGCTTAGAAAATCCACATTATTCCTTTAAGATTAACATGGCAAGACTCTTCTTCAATAGTCATAATGAGACAGAATTGAGAAGCTCCATCCTTCACTACTGCAATCATCCTTAAAATAGTCCTTATAATAATTAAGAAGCTCAATTTTTTACATTAATTACTTAAATGATTTTAAATATTTTTATTTTATAAAGTAGTTCACAATATTTCATTACATTTAATATTCAAAACACAAATTCCACCACCATTAACCTTCCCACTACCATATTTCAGGTGTTTCCATCCAGAATTCCAATCCCTGCTCCAAAGCAGAACCGAAATAATATACTTTGTATTGTTTGTTATGAAAAACTGCTGAAAATGCTACAAAAAACTATCCTTAGAGGAAAAAGGGTGAAGACTGTTGTATATCACCCAGGGCCATTAAGCCCTGCTGTAAGAGGTCTATAAGAGATCACTAACATATTGTTAGAGGTTGAGTCTTGAATGCATATATATGTACATATATATATTTACATATATACACATGTTTGGACGAGCTTCACTCATGGGGGAGCCGGCGGAGGAACCCAGGTGTGCGGGACCTGGGGCTGAGATCTCCAAGGCTGCTCGGATCAGGATTAGGCCTCTTCCACCCAGATCCCCCATTTTCCAGTTAGTTAGGCAGTCACACCCAGAGACTATCCCCAGTGCCCTGTAATCCCATCAACGGCCAACATCCAGAGACTCTAAAACCAAGCTCCAGAAAGAGAGCAACGCAGTCTCTTGTCTCTGAATGTGGCTGTCTTCACCTGGGCCCTTCAGAGGGCACGGTTTGCCTTTCTCTCCCCCCCCCCCCCCGCCCTTGAGTAGAGCCTCAACAGTTGAGGACCTCCGGAACCCAGCCACAGCCATGCTTAGGGTCACTCTCCACATGTTCAGACAAGCCCCACGCATGGGGAGCCAATGGAAGAAACCACGTATGCGGGACCCGAGATTATAAGCTTACAATCTCCTTGGCTGCTCTTATAGGGACTGGGCTTCTTCCACCCAGATCCCCATTTTCCAGTAGCTAGGCAGTCACACCCAGAGACTGCCCCTGGAGTCATGTAATCCCACCAATGGCCAACATCCAGAGACTATAAAACCAAGCTCCCAGGAGAGTGCAGCTGCAAGGCGGCCACACAGCATCTAATAGGCTAGTTCTCCTTTTGGAGAACCTGACAAACTACCAAGAGTCTATTGCCTTCTTGGGAGAACCTGGCAAGCTCCCCATGGCATATTTATATCCAAAATGCAGTAATAGATATATACATACCTCTCAGAGAGCCTGGCAAGCTACCTGTGGCATATTCGATATGCCAAAAACAGTAACAATAGGTCTAATTCCCCTGATCCTGAAAGACCCCCCCAATCGTTGGGAAAGATGAGTAACGAGAGGCTGCTAAAATCTCAGGGCTGAGTGTAATAGAGATGTTATTGGTGCCCACTCCAGTAAATCGATGAGCAATGGGATGACAGTGATACAGTGATATATTTACATATATATTTGCATATATATATTTACAAATATATATATTGGTAAAAAATATTTCCCTCTAAGATTGGTTGCCTCCTACTTTGAACCTCATCAAATGTGGTGTGGTACTCTTGGAGTATGTGTAGGGTGTGTGGTATGAAGTGTCCAGGAATAGGTTCACTCGTGGGTGAGGCTCGGCCGAGCGTGTAGAGAGCAGCTGTGAGTGTGGCAGCTGTTTGAGTTCTGGAAGTTTTCAGCTGCTGGGGCTGGGTCTGTCGGGGTGGGTCCCCTTCCTGGGTGCCCCTTGTAAAACAGCCTGGTACCAGGTCTGTTTTAAATGGTTTTTAGTGTGAAATTTGGTGATGAACAAAGAATTAGGAAGAAACACGATAATGCTTAATTGTGTTGCAAAATGTAACTTAGAGGAGAATGCATGCTTGTGAGGATCTATTCCTGGCATCAGAAAACACAAACAAAAACACAGCAATTCCCAATTTTACCCTTTCTCCAGTTCTTGATTAACGCCTTCCACCTCTGCCAAATAGTGTATCATCAGCAACAGGCGCATTTCTTATATCTGTACAGGTAACAAATTGCAATTTGCAAAACAGAATTGTGATTTACCAGGACTATCTCTCTCATATTGCCTCTGGCAAAGTAATTTAGTGTGACAAACTCACCATTTCACCTGTTCACACTTTTTATTTAGGAAAAATCATCCAGGTTTGAACAGTTAAATGTCATAATATAAGCATATCTATCTGTTAGAGTAAACTTTGTCAACTATGTTATTTTTAGTTTAACAATATAGTACGGATAATGTACAATTAAATGATAATGCTAATAAAAGCTGCAAATGGAAATCAAGACCAATCTAAGACAATATCCTGATGCACTCAGGAGGGACAATTCTTTCAAAATGATACAGTTGTAAAATCTAATATCTTGAATGATCACAGCTAGAGCTTTTCAACATCACCCAACTTCATTTGGCAGCTAGATTGAACTTTTGGAATGTATCTTATCCCAAATAATTTTTAATACCTATTTAAGAAGTTTGAAAGTGATTTAGTTTTAACTATGATAATTCATAGCAATGCTCATTTTCTAATTAAAAACATCAATTTTCTGTGTGTTGTAAAGACCATCCCATTTAAATACTTTTAGAAGCAACGACCTTCAGACATTGTGACATCTTTTGACTGTGGTGTCTTTTTAGCCTCACTTACCAAGAATATTATCTCTCTTAGGGCTGTCTATCTTATGTGCTCTGTTTTCCCATATTCTTTGGTTATATTTTCGTCTTTCTTATATCTTTAGTTCTTAGCATTTGCACACTACCGAGTGGGAGACAGTACCCTCTATCTATTTTAAAAAAATAAAACTCCTCTTTTTATCTTTAGTAAGCAGTGTTTAGACTGTCTTCATCAGTGCTGGGCTGAATTTCCAAGTGCTCTTCGTACTTCTGAACTATACTCACTGAAATTTTGGGGATATTTTTCAAATTTTGCATAAACCTCCCAGTCTTTTCATTTTGTGACATTTTCCAGGAGTGAGGACAGCAGCAGAATTGTGACCTCTCTGGCAGCATTTTCTTTTCTGTATCTGTTGGTTAAATTGAGAAACCCTACCATTTTGGTCTCAAAGTCCATTTCTCGTTTATTCCAAAAGAGGTATAGAAGTGGAAATTGAATTCTTCATACATTTATATTCTAAAAATTTAATTAAATTTGTGCAGTTTGAGCAGATTGGGTTATTATTATCAAGAATAGGGAGTGTTAATTATAAGCTTACTATTTACTGAAAAAAAAAATTTTTTTTTACAACACCCTCAGTTTTTAGGGCATACTTCTGGCTCTGGTCTCTGAGATCAGGTGAGGTTCACAAGACCATATGTGGGGCCTAGGATCAAACTAGGTTAGGCCACATCTAAGGCAAGTATATGTGTACCTGCTGTACTGTCACTCCAGCCCCTACTTACAAAAATTTTAAGTGTGTTATCTCATTTAAATTTTCATAAGTAATCCCAAAAGGAAGAAGTAAATACTCTTTGTCTTTTACAAATAGAGTTGAACTAGTTTTAATGTTACATATGGAGTTTATCAGCATTCCATGTGATGAAGTTTAAATAACACAGATTACTACTTCAATTATCAAGATGTTGATATTTTGAATCACAAAATATCATCAAAAGTGAAGTGTAATGGTGTTGAACAAATAAGTAAACAAACTGACATTGCATAGTAGGTTTCCATTGTGGATCAGAGAGGTTACAGATTTTTTTTTAAAGGAAAAGATGGTTTTGAGACCACACCTGTTGGTGCACAAGGCTTACCCTTGGCTTTGAGTTCAGGGATTATCCCTGGAGGGACTCAGGGGACCATATGTGGTGATGGGGGAATCTGGAGTTGGCTGCATACAAAGCAAATGCTTGCTCTGTCTGTGGTACTATCTTTACAGTCATTGGGTCTCCCCTTTAACCTACTGAACTCTCAGAGTTTCCTGATATATAAATGTAGAAGTGGCAGGTCTTCCCTTCACTATAAGGTCCCCAAAGATCACATCTACACTGTTTATGAGAATGAGTAAGGATTTGAGAACTCTTTCTTCCAGAGAGGTTCAGCTCTTCCGTACAGTTCAGCGCTTCCAACAAAGCTAGTGCAGTGATTTAGGTTCAGGGCCTAGAGAAAAGCTTCTTCCAATTTGCAAGGATAAATTTAAATTTTTCCTTAGGTGCCCAAAAACTGGGGAAATGAGACCATTGAAGTGTGTGATATTTACACTAACATTTACATCTGATGCATCTCGGGTTTAACAATGATTTTAAGTCAAATAAATCTTCCCCCCTCATTGGTGGAGGAGAATGGGCACTGGTGGAGGGATGTAAACAAAATGCAAACAGGAAAGTTCATAAGTTTGTAACACCATCCCTCACAGTGATTCACTAATAAAAATTTAAAAATAAATAAATAAATAAATCTTCCCTCATTTTCCTGGGTGGGTACCTTGCAGGGTGTGGCAAAAGTTACCAAACACCTTATGAGGAGTTTTATCTAAGTTTTAATAGTTACGAGAGGAAGTGAGAGTACTGGGGAAACTAATTCTTCGGCCATCTCAAGGCAAGTTTAAAGAAGGGATGTTGGAACCTGTTGGATTTTTTTCTCTATCCCAAATCTAAATGCTATTTCTTCTTAATTCCTCAATGTCAAGGTACTGGCTCATTTGCTGACATACTGACATTTTCGTGCTCTTATTAATTAGCAATTAATGCCAAAAGTGAGAAGCAGTCAATTGCAAATAGGCAGTTAAACACTTCCTTATTGTCAAAATGCCTAAAAGCCAGAAACCCAACGGGCAGGAAAGTTGTGGCAAGCAACAATCCCACTGAGTGATTGTTCTTGTTCAAATCCTCTAGGGTGTGAAAACTTGTCAAGCTGTCGGAAAATCTTGTTCCTGGGTTGATACCAGTTGGAGCCAATGACTTAGTCTTGACTAAGACTTTAGTCAAGTTAATGAGGTTAAATAAAGAAAAAAAGAAAAATGCGTTATTGTAGTTTAGGCATCATGATAACAACAGGCATAATGTTTATGGTTTTGTTGTACACTGTAATCACCTCTCACTACCACCAAAGATCTAACACCTTCTAGCACTCCTCATCTTCCTCCTCATTCCCTCCCCATTCTTCACTTGCTCCTTTGTAGTCTCAGTTTTGTAACCAAAGACAAAGGTTAGTCATCATTTATTAGATACTATTTGTTTGAAAAAGAAAAAGTATTTAATGCACACATATACATACACACATCTATCTATATATATATGTCTATTTCAAATACCACAAAGAATTTTCCCACCCCCAAATTTTAAAAAAATTACACAAAAATAGAAGTACATTGCATTCCTTTTTTTTTTATTTGGCTCTTTGGGTCACACCTGGTGATGCACAGTGGTTACTCCTGGCTCTGCACTCAGGAAGTACTCCTGGCGGTGCTCGGGGGACCATATGGGATGCTGGGAATTGAACCCAGGTTGGCCGAGTGCAAGGCAAACGCCCTACCTGCTGTGATATCACTCCAGCCCCTACATTGCATTCTTATGACATAATATACTTACAAAGATCATAACTATGAACATTTTAGTGGTTAAATAGAGTGATGGGGTCAGAGAGATAGTATAACACGAGGGCACATCCTTGCACGTGGTTGACCCACGTTCAGTCCCTATTATTCCATATGGTCCCTGAGTACCACCAGAAGTGATTCCTGAATACAGAGCCCGAGTAAACCCCTAGCAACACCCTGTGTGTTTCCCACCCCCACACACAAAAGAAAAAAAAAGTGACTTTATTCATGTGACTAAAAATATTTGATGTCTTGATTTTTTAATCATGTTAAAATTTAACATGATTTTAGTCTTTCTACTTATAAAATTAGGATATTATATATTATTGATTTTTCATGTTGATTTGACATAAGATTGGATATTTAGATGCTTGCTTTTGTTTGCATACTTTATCTCTCTCTCTCTTTTGTGTTCCTACACATGGCTGACTTTTTTGGACAGATATGTGGGAAGCAATGAAGGAGAAGTAGACTATAACTCCACCTGAACTTATTTTCCAAAAGTTATGGGAAAACTCAAAGGTTCCAAAAGAAATATAAGAAGATAGGAGAAGATAGGGTGAAGATGTGTGAAGATAGGAGAGAATCTCGGGGCTGGGGAGATAGCTCAAAGGGCTGAGGGAATGCTTTGCATACTGGTGGCTTGGGTTTGGTTCCAAGCATTGTGTGGACTCCCAAGCAGCACCTGAAGCAAACCCTTAATACTGCCGGTGGTGTATCCCTATACCCTGCCCCAAAAGATTAAAAAATCTGGAAAAACTTAGAGGTAAAAATACATTTTAAATCTTCATGAATGTACTACAACTCCATTGGAACAGAGAGAGGTCTATAAATAGGAGAGAAAGTGGCCACCGGCTGCATTCTGGCAGCTTCACTGAAGCAGAAAACCCCAGAGAGCAACGCGTACAGGATCAGTCTAGGCACGTGAGACCCAACAGTGTTTCCATGTGTCTGGAAAGTAGCTGGGAAGCAACTAAGTGCAGTCAGGATTGAGAAACATGTGGTTAGGGAAGATGCATGTTTCAGTGAGAAGCTGAAAATACATGAGCAATGAGCAAGGGTCTCCTCCACTCTCTTCTTGGTTCTTTGATGTTGTTGCTATATTACACATTTCAATTTGGTGAGGAGAAAGTTGTGCATGAGAGATATTAGCTTTCCTGCTCATTAGAGAGATGAGTAGTAAGTTTTACTTTGCTTTATTTAATCTGCAGACCTTATTTGCATACTTGAATACATGGAATAAAAATTTTATCATCATGATGTATAAAATATACATTAGCTATTATAGTTTATCAGTGGTATTAGCAACTATAAAAAGCATCACTTAAGTTGGAACATTTTGTGCCTTAACTTTCAACATAGGCCCTCAATGAGAATCTAGTTGGATTCTATGACAATATTGTCTCTGAAGCTGAATTTGGATGATATTCAAATGATAATCAGAAAAGTTATAGCATGCCTAACTATACTGTAGAAGAAAATATTGAAGATGTAAGGTCACTATGAAAGAAACAACTTATTACAGTTCTGGATAAAATGGCACTTTACTCACAGAGAAGACAGAATAGGATCAAATTCAGTAAAGAGTGTAGGTATTGCATAGCCCCTGGGTCTCACTTCACAGCCAACACAGGGAGATGGTCTATGCCACAGGCAAAAGGAGTGATAGCACAGCATGTAGGGTGTTTGCCTTGCAGGCACAGACCCGGGTTCAGCATCCCATATGGTCCCCCTGAGCACCACCAGGAGTTATTCCTGAGTGCAGAGCCAGGAGTTAACTAACCCCTGTGCATAGCGGGTTGTGACCCAAAAAGCAACAACAACAAAAAAATCTCATCTTGCTCAGAAGAGATATAGAGGAGGGATTGGCCAAGTTCCATACGGCACACATGCTGAAGTCGATCAAAACCGTTCACATTATGTCTGGAACAGGGAAATATATTTCCCAACAGAGAGATGCGTCCAACAAAGGCTGCAAGAGCTCTTTATCTCTCTTTAAGGAAATATTACAGGCTCAGGACACATTCTTATGTGACTTTCCAAGAGTTGAAAGACAGAATACACATGACTGTGTTACGCAACATTTCGTTTCTAGCAATGGCTTGTAGTATATTTTAACTCATTATCATTGATCTCCACACAGTCACTTATTGCCTGATATCGTCCTTCTTAATCTCCAGAATTCTAAGAATCTGAGACTTGTGTGGGGAATATATATCAAGTTACTAAAATAACTTTAGCTTTTTATGCAGGCAGAGCAAGAACGTTATTTTTTCTATTTAAATTCTTTCAACATTTGCCTGATTCTAGTGGTCTGAGATAGTGATTCTATCCTGTGTGCTGAGCAGGGAAAATCTTGACAAAAATATTCAAGATGTAGAGATCATCTCTGGCCTCCTTCAGCGCTCACCTCAGCTGCCATTCCTCCTCTCCTAGGGTCCAGAGTTCTCAGATGTTTCTGTTGCTGTGGATCATTCTAAAATAAAATATTACTACGTGCCTAAAATGATTATAAGCCTGAGTTTCCTGGGATAGCCCATCTGCCTGTCAATGTTCTTTCATTTTTATCTTTCAAAGGTCTATTAATCTGTTGCTCTTCCAAATAACAGTGAGATAACATGATTAATTAATTATCATTATAACTGATGCTCATAATAAGCACTTGCAACTGTAGATTACAAACTACGTTTATAAAAGAAGAATTTTCTCCACATTTCTAGCTGTCTCAGTGAAGGCAGTGTGCTATTGCTGTTTAGTATCCCCAAATCTGTTTTTTCTGTTAACAGTGTTGCATTGAGAAATACTGAAATCTCTAACTTAAAAGCTGTTTCTGATTAGAAACAAAAGCAAAAACAAAATCCCTCAAAATGTAGAATGGGATGGAGTTGATGGACACATCAGAGGTTTGATTAGGTAGGATATTTTGGAAAAGATAATTAACTTCTCTCATCTTCATTAAATGGCCACAAATTTTATCCCAAACCTAGGAAAGTAAATGCCATTAAACTTTTTACCTTTAAGCCATAAAGCGAGATCTCTCTTAAGCTATCGGAATCTTTTATCTGAGGTAAACCTGTTATATACAGATCTATGAAACCAATAAGAATTCTAACATATTCTGAAAATTCTCTCAAAGCCTCATGGTAAATTCATTGGCCTCAAAGTCAAGAAATATGTGTACTGGATGTAGTGATTAAGGATCAGATTTTGGGATAAAAGATAAAGGTTGAAACTGTGGTTATACCATTTACGGTGTTAACTTTTTAAAATTTCAACTTATTTAAATTTGGAAACCTATTTTCTCACCTGTAAATTAGTAAGTGAAAAGGACAATTCATGTCTTTGGATTATTTTAAAAATAGTTCTTTAATTGCAACTTTCCTCAGAGAATCTAAGATAATCATGAGTACCTCACACTAAGAAACACTGACCTAAACTATGAGATTTTAGAAGGATTGAATTATATGGCATATGATAAGGACTTATCAAATGCCTAGTGCACAGTAGAATAATAATATGATGATGACATTTTGTTTATAATGAGGTCAGTTATTATTCAATTTCACCTCTGTTGACCACAAAATATATATCTTTACTGAGGTGAAATTATACCCTAAAAATTGTGACTACAACAATGTTATGGTCTTTACGTTCACCAGTTCGCCTGGTCAATTTTCTACATTTCCTACTTCCAGGTGGAATTTATGCTAATCTTTTCTATACAATCATGTGGAAATTTAACTGGGATATTTGTGATGTGGGACTCTGTGCCAGGCTGTTTTCACTTGGGGTGCCCCAGAAGGGGACCGGCGAGAACCCTCTCCGCCTCAAGGGACCCAGCCCCCCGGCAGCCAACTTCCACTACCCATCCGCGGCCACGCTCCAGGCCACTTTCTGTACCACAAGGCCGGAAAGATACTTTCTACCCATTTTTAATAATTACCACACCATATTTGATGGAGTTCAAACAGTAGGCAACAAATCAGAGAGTAATATATATATATATATATATATATATATATATATATATATATACATATATATATATGTCCAAAAACAGTAACAATAAGTCTCACAATGAGAGACAGTTACTGGTGCCTGCTCAAACAAATCGATGTATAACACACACACACATACACACACACACACACACACATATAAGAACCAAAAAAGCTACAGAGAGTATCCGGCCTGCATGGGCAGAACCTGGCAAGCTACTTGTGGCGTATTCAATATGCCCAAAACAGTAAAGATAGGTCTCATTCCCCTAACAGTGAAAGAGCCTCCAATCGTTAGGAAAGACAAGTAAGGAGAGGCTGCTAAAATCTCAGGCCTGGGAGGAATAGAGACGTTACTGGTGCCCGATTGAGTAAATCGACAAACAGTGGGATGACAGCGATACAGTGACAGTGATTTGTAATGCACACAAACATCTTGTTTGCACATCAGTTCATTTCATTGTCTAGATTGGTAAAGTTTAAAAGATGAAATTTGATTTTATTTGTCTCAATCAGTCCTAGTTCTGGTTTCAGAACCTGTCTATATGATCTGAGTGTGTATGCAAAGTGACTTGAAGATGGATCTCCTTTCCTCAGTCCTATACATGGACACAAGTTGCTTCTGTTATAGTGTTTAAATAATGATATGTGGTCCTTTCTGTCTCTCTGTGTTTCTCTCTTTGTTTTCTAACTTGGTGTCTTCTCTATTGCTTTGTTCTCGGGATCCCACTTAATAATGAAATAGATGGCAGCTTCAGGTTGTCATCGCTCATATGGTGTCTAATTTCCATAGAAATGTAGTTCTCAGGATTGTCTTGATCACATGTTCATTCCTACGCAGTGCAGAGCTGCCTCCATTAGAATCACAGCAAATAGACTGCAAAAATGAAATTATCACAGAGTGGAGGAATCCAAGATAGTCTAAAAACTAGCCAATGACAAGAAAGTATGTCTTTATTTTCAGAATTGTTATCTATAGTTCTTCTCTTTGGCAGGAAGTGAATTCTCTGGACCAGTTGTCTACCAAAGCCAGATCATGACAAATCCCTGTCCTCTACATGTACGAAAATGCTTCTATTTCTATCTGTAGTAGCAGAGATATATATCCACCACATATTGAAGTAGTTATCAAGGACTCAAGCTATAATTTAAGAAGAAGGTTGGGGAGGGGGGGAAAGGAGTCTAAAAATAATAATCTGGCGGAGAAGTGTGAAGTAGATTGGGAAATACAGAAATATGAAATAATTATACAAAGCAAGAAAGTGGAAACTTGATAGTTGTTTAAATGAATAATAAACTTGTGAGGGTCTTTTAATCCTATTTTATTTGCTGTACTTGAAATTTTCTTTAATAAAAAATAAAAAAGTCCAATGGTGGAGGTTGGCAATGTGTAATGGAAGAACATATCACTTCTGAATGACAATCAGCAATTATTGTTTTATATTTTAATGTCATTCTTCTCGAATCCTGAAATAGCATTATACTATGAGGCTTACTTAGTGTATAAATGGGATAGGATTCTGAGTTGAATAAATTCATAAATACATGAATAACCAATTAATTGAGTCAAAGATTAGCACTAAAAAGTAAAGTCTATAAATAATTTTAATATATTTCATTAAAAACAGATAGTTTATACCGTTGTTGCTATACTGAAAATACCTGAATTATGCCTGTTTCTGAAGATTTTATAATATAATCTGTTATAATTTCAAAATATTAAAAAGGAGACACAAAATTCAAATAGAACACATTAAAGTATTGAGTATATGATATAAAGATGTTTTTATTTTAGTTAGTACTTTGGGTTGCAGACATAAATTTGAAAGAATAGAAGGAAAGATTAAGACAAAAAAATAACTCTAGCATTTAGTCTTCCATTGTAGTCTTTATTTATATAGCTCTGGAGATGAGAACATCCTCTCAAGAAAATGTATTTATCTTTAGTATTTTATTCTTTTTATCAGGTGCACAAGCAATACCCAATTTCAATTTAGTGGCTCTGCATTTGATTCATAGAATTGCTTACATAAATTCCCAAGGTATTGATCAAAAATAATTTAAGCTTCTATCTGATATTACTAATTTCATAATTATATATATTTTAAAAATATACCAAATGGTCCAACTCAGATAACCTGAGATGAGTTTACATATTTGTATACTCAAAAGGATTTAGGACATAAGAGGTTTAATCAGTTTTCTTAGGTTTGATAAGCTTCAGGCAGTTTGTTTTAATTTTATGTCACTTCAGCAACTCTGATATGGTTTGCTTTGGCTATATATGTGTGTATGTTTGTAGTCTAAAAGAAAAAAATAATAGAATAATTATAGTAAAATATTTCCTACAAAGTTATAAATATGTTGGTTACCTCTTACTTTTTATTTATTAAGGCACTCTAATTTACAAAATTATTCATAGTATTTTTCAGACATACAATGTTCCAACACAGAACACAGGAAAAGATGGCCAGTGAATGGCAGTTTGTATTACCAGACCATCTTGCAGTTCGATCTTTTTGCAGGAAGCAAAAGAAATGGGTTTATCAAAGAAGAAAGCAGAGGAGGGAGGAAAATGCAAGATCATATGATTAACTGTTTGTAGTCAGTTCATTGTCCGTCATTTTGTCGATTAGAGCCAGGTTTGATGAAATCAGAAATAGAAATTCTTAGACCTGAGCAAACAGGATCAGCATGAGAGGTCAGAGTATGCAACCTAGCAATTTGACAGGTTTAAATGGTTTTGGAACTTGTTTGAAACTAGTTTTAAACAAAGGCTTATCATCAGAATGGTGAGCATCCAGAGAAATAGAAATCCTCAATCTAGATTTAACTGGAATCACTGAAGTTCTCTCAGCTCCAGAACCTGTATTTAGAAAGGGTCCGTAGTTAAAGCCAAAAGCGGCAGAAAGATTAGAGCTTTGTGAGACAGAGATAACCTTAATAAGAATATAGGGTTGCTTTACAAATAACAGATACATAGAAGACATCAAAATAAAGTTTTCTCATGTTTTTTTCTATAAGCATTGGCAGTTCAAATGTTTTCTTATGCTTATTTCAGAGTTTGGTAAAAACTAAGGGTCTCTTCCTGTATCTGAAAGCATGGTTGTATCTGGTATAGAAAGCTCCTGATTTGAAATAACTAAGGTACGAGAACTATTGGAATTAAGTTAAAGAAAAACAGGTTTTCTCATATTTCATAAAAATTGATGGTTCAAAGGTCTTATGCTGTTAAGGGAATGTACATATTTGCATTCTGCATTAGATTGGAATATTTGGCCTAGAAAATCTTGTGTGTTGAAATAATTGACACATGAAAACAGGTTCAAAAAGTAATGGTTTAGTTTAAACATGAGTTTCTCGAGTTATAAAATTGGTTGCAAAATTTATCCTACCTGTGCTCTATTTGATCGCTTAGTCTTTTGGTACCTAAAATTTCTAAAATTACTAAGTAAAATAAATAAAGAGGTGGAGCGATGGCACAGCGGGTAGGGCGTTTGCCTTGCACGAAGCTGATGGGGCTCTATTCCTCCATCCCTCTTGGAGAACTCGGCAAGCTACCAAGAGTACCCCACTCCCACTGCAGAGCCTGGCAAGTTCCCCACGGCTTATTCGACATGCCAAAAACAGTAACACGAAGTCTCAAGGTGGAGACCTACTGGTGCAGGCTTGAGCAAGTCGATGAACAATGGACAGTGCTACAGTACTACAATGTTCCAACATCAGTCCCACTAGCAGTGTCAACTTCCCTCGCCAAATGTACTGAGGTTTCCTCTTATTCTCTTACCTGCTTTCTTGAGATGCACATTCTTAAATTTGGTAGTTGTAGTTTGGATCTCATGCTTACAGTACTATTGGGTTTGTCATTTACATATACATATATTTACATATATGTAAATAGGTATATTTGGGTTTTTTTTCTTTTTTTATTGAATCACCATGTGGAAAGTTACAAAGCTTTCAGGCTTAAGTCTCAGTTACATATATACATATACATATATGTATATTTGAATCATTTTTTTCAATGAATGTTTCTGTTTATCTGAGCTCATCTTTATGCAAATATTTAGAAAAAGGTATTGAGTGTGATTTGTCTTACACATCCCACTGCTTACATGAATCTAAGAAAAAAAATAAAAAAGAACATCAGTAAATATTCTGTGGGGTCATGGTTTTGGATGGATGACTTATCTCCACCCTTAACTTTATTCTGCCATATTCAATGAACGTAGTATCTTAGCAGAAGATCTGAATCTTTTGTCATTTCCTGTCTTGCTTCCTTTGTCCTGTGTTTTTTTTCCCTTGGTAATTGATATGGTTTGTATACCCTAAGAACTTCTGAGCACCAGGCACAGATTTTCACATCCAAAAATAAACAAATGAAGATGCTCCAGCCAATTCCACTGAGTGGGGATGCTCAGTACAATAAAGTGGGATGTAGCCACACAACAGGCATGTGTTAAGTTGATAAATGTGTCCCTGTACTGGTGCATTTGCTTCTATGCTACATTTGGCACAGAATACAAACCCTTCTCAACCTAGCAATTTTGATTCCTTCCATTAAAATGTCCATATTCATCCCTTTTGTTTTTTTTTGACCATCTGTGCTCAGTCTTCTACCATAAAATTCATAAATATCTTTGCTAAACTAGACAAATAATTTTTCCCTCAAGAAAGAGACCCTTTTAATTCCCAGAATCTTGTAAAACAACACAGAGCTAAGTTTCTACTCCCTCTAGACCTAGATTAGCAAGTGAATTGTGGGCAGTATTTTTGGAATACCATTGTTTCTAACCAATTTTATAATCTTTCAGAATTTACCTGCTGTAATAGCTCTCACTGTATCACTGTCTCACTGTCGTCCCATTGCTCATCAATTTGCTCGAGCGGGTGCCAGTGACATCTCATTCGTCCCTGTCTCATTCAGGGTCAGAGGAATGAGGCCCATTATTGTTACCGTTTTTGGCATATCGAATACGCCACAGGTAGCTTGCAGGGTCTGCCGTGCGAGATTCTGCATCAATTTCTTCTGGGAGCTTTGTCTTATAGTCTCTGGATCTTGGCCGTTTATGAGATTACATAGCATAGGGGGCTGTTTGTGGATGTGGCTGTCAAGCTACTGGAAAACAGGGGACCTGGATGGAGGGAGCCCAGTCTTCATCCAAGCAGGCCTGGAGATCGCAGCCATGGGTCCCACATACCTGGGTTCGTTTGTTGGTTCCTTCATAGGTGAGGCTTGTCCAAGCATGTGAAGAGTGGCCTTGAGTATGGCTGTGGCTGGGTTCTCGAGGTTTTCGGCTGCCAAGGCTCCGCTTGAGGTGGGGAGGGAAACTCAACCCGCCCCGGTCCGAGGTGCCCTAGTGAAGACAGCCTGGCGCGGGGGCATGAGATTCTGCTGGGAAGCAATGATACTGTCTAAAATGCTGCTCAATTTTTCTGGATTTCTTGTTTTAGCTGTAGAAATTAGCCAGTTCAAATGTTAATTTATGCTGTGTAATGTCTAACCCAGTTGGTGACAATATGTGGGAAAGGATTCCTGACATCCAGCAGGGACCCAACTGCCTCATCATTTGCAAAGCCAAAAATGTACTTCACAGGTTAATTGCTAGGAGTCATATTTCCCAGAAAAGTCATTATTTATCAAAACCAGTTTAATTGTTAATGTTCTCCTTACATCTCATATCTACCTAATTTACTGATATAAAAGGGTTCCAACAAAATCCCATAGCTAAAAGGGTTTTAGGAAAGTGGAAAATTTTGCTGAAAATCAAAAAAACACTGATCTGTGATCTATGAGAATTTGACTTGATTTCTTTCTGTCTTTTTGCCTCTATTTTGTGAGTTAGTTCGGAAAACTCTGACATCTTTTTGTTTCTCGCTTTCCTCTGTCTATAGGTTCTTGGCCTAGAACGCCTTACATGATTCTCTGATATAATTATTTATCTGAGTGTTCTCTTTAGAACTATGTAGAAGCTATATTTTTCTAATGGACAGAAGAATAGAAAAAAAGAGCGTTGTTGTTCCCTAAGTCTCTACTCCTCCCACTTCATGATTCCCTCTGTTCCTTTTGACTGGGCTCTCAGCTAATATTTATACCTAATAGCTCTCAGCCTAATATTTATACTTATTGTAGGATAACATTGGGTTTGTCCTTTTAGTCTTGCCATAGGGAACTTAGTTTACCTTAAAGCTATGTCCTTTCTGTTATGGACACAGGAAGACAGTTAATACTATGCTTTGTAACTTGGGAGCTGATTAACCTCAATAATATTTACTCCTGGGCTTCTGCTATCTCAACTCAGTTGCCCTTAGTTCCTAGCACCCCTAAAAGTAGGGTCCTGAAAAGGGATGGAATGAACCCAGGGCAAGCTGTGAGCTACCCTAACATCAAAGTGGGGCCAGGCCAAAGCGCCACAATACTCAACTATAAGTTGAAAACATGGTCATAGACAAATGCTGTCACGATCCAAAAGTGACGATGAGACTAGGACCCTGCTGGTGTTAGGAAGACTAACCTGACCTGGGGACTGTGGTCTAGAAAATATAGGGAGATGTCCTCAGAAAGAACCAAACTTTAAGTTTATATCTCTTACTGTGCTCATACAGAATGACATTGCTAGAAATATTTGAAGCAGATACTACAATTATTTAAGTGGATTACTAGGATTACTAGCTGAGAAGGAAGAAAGGGACACACTTTGACACACCATTGTTTGGACCCCATCCTTGAGTGGATCTCCTAGTAATCTGGAGTAATCTCCTTAGATGAGATTTTTGTTAATCTCCTGGAGGAGTGTTCTTACCCCTCTTTGTTGATTTGTTAATGTCAACCCACCTTTGTATCACCACCCTATGTGATTGCATTATATAAACTAAGACTTTGGGGGAAGAGAAGGAGACAGCAGAGGCAGAAGGGGAGACAGCAGAGACAGAATAAGAGGCAGCAGGACACAGATAGAGGCAGCAGGACAGAGACAGAAGAAGACACAGCAAGGAGAGGACAGAGGCAAGACACAGAAGCAGAGTTAAGACAGAAGCAAGGAGAAGAGACAGAAGCAGAGAGAGAAGACACAGAAACAGAGAGAGAGAGAGAGAGAGAGAGAGAGAGAGAGAGAGAGAGGTTGGAAGAGACCAGAAGAGTGACTACAGAGACAGAGATAGAGAGACAGACAGAAGAGAGCACAATGGCACACACAGAAGCAGAGAACAAGGAGGAGCCATCCCGATCTGATCTATACACAGCGGCTTGAGAGCACCAAACACGAATGGTGCATGCAAGAACTGCCCCAGAGCCGGAGAACAAAAGAACAGAACACAACACATCATCACCCCCTCCCGTGAGCGCACACATGCCTTTGTAATTTTTTACACTTATGATTTCAATGATACAGAAAATACTTTGAAAATAACACCTGGTAGTATTAGGATTAAATAAAAATAGTATTTACTTGTGGTGATGACGAACTTAACTTAAACTTTAACACTGGTTGGCATCTTAAAATTAGGGCTGGAAAGTTGGTATAGGAAGTAGACATTTGACTTGCATGCAGCAAACCCCATTTCAATCTCCAACATATATGTCCCCCAAATACCATTAGGAGTGACTGATCTTTGAGCACAGCTGGGTATGGCTCCATAGCAAAAATTAAACAGAAAAAAAAGCAATAAAACCCTAGCTTGGAGTTGATATAAAAGTTGAACTAACTATAGCATGAAAAACAGATGAGTTCCTCCTTTATTATTTTGTGCTTGTAAATACTGCAATTAAAATTATATTATTACTTTGAGACCCACTGACTATAATGAATATATCATCTAGACCTCAGAGGACACATAAGAGTGTGGATTAAATCCAGTATTATTTCAAGTAAGAATCAAGGCCAGTGTTGACTGAATGACCAATGGTAAGCAGCAGAGGGAGATTTGACCCTCATATACAGATGGAAGTAGCAGTCACCACAAAATAACTCATGGAAGAGACAATTTTATTTTGTTCTTTTTTACAGAGGGATAATTGCATTAAATAGTTTGACTGCATTTATAAATGTACTAAAAGAGAAATGTATTGGTTCAATATCTGGAGTGTGTGGTCTTCCTATTTAAAGATTATGGGGCTTCAAAAGGCACCTAGTCCAATATTTCTATTATTATTTGTCTTTGATGTCAACCACAGAATCTAACACTTGCATTCAGTTATATATACTCAAATTAATCATATATACTCAATATTTGTAGTAGGCAGAAACTCAAAATTACATTTTCCCTATTTAGGTGACTTTTACTATAATACTTAAATAGTAGTTATAAAATGACTAGGGAAGAGCCTCATGTGTGAAGGGACTGGCAGAGGAACCCAGGTGTGCAGGACCCGGGGTTGAGATCTCCAAGCTTGCTTGGATTGGGACTGAGCCTTCTCCATCCAAACTTCCCATTTTCCAGTAGCTTGGCAGCCACACTCACAAACTGCCCCCGGAGCCATGTAATCCCACCAACGGCCAACATTCAGAGACTATAAAACCAAGTTCCTGGAAGACATCTAATAGCCTTGTTCTCCCTCTCGAGAACCTGACAAGCTACCAAGAACCTATTGCCCACACGGGAGAGCCTTGCAAGCTCCCCATGGCATATTCATAACCCAAATACAGTAAAAGATATACACATACCTCTCAGAGAGCCCTGCAAGCTACCGAGAGTATCCTGCCCACACTGGAGAGCCTGGCAAGCTACCTGTGGTGTATTCAATATGCCAAAAATAACAATAGGTCTCATTCCCTTGACCCTGAAAGAGCCTATAATCATTGGGAAAGACGAGTAAGGAGAAGATGCTAAAATCTCAGGGCTGAGTGTAATAGAGACATTACTGGTGCCCATTCGAGTAAATCAACAAACAATGGGATGACAGTGATACAGTGATACAGTTATAAACTATATCAAAATAATTTTGCAATTGTGATAAAATCGACTATTATGCAATTTAATAATGACCATCATAGAAAGAGTAATATGACATTAAGGTCTCTGTCCAGTATCACTATATTTAAAAATGTTGCTTTCACGATGGGTAAACAGGCATTAATGCTTCAGTTATACTGGTGTTATGGGTAAGTGGTCACTGTCACTGTCACTGTTATTCTGTTGCTCATCGATTTGTTCGAGTGGGCACCAGTAACGTCTCTCATTGTGAGACTTATTGTTGCTCTCCTTGGCATATCCAGTACACCACGGGTAGCTTGTCGGGCTCTACCATGTGGGTAGATACTCTCGGTAGCCTGCCGGGCTCTCCGAGAGGGGCAGAGGAATCGAACATGGGTCTACGGCGTGAAAGGCGAACGCCCTACTGCTGTGCTATCACTCCAGCTCCCCCCCCCCATATTGGTAAGTGGTACAGCCATATATTCAAAACACAGACTCAACAAAATTGAAAACATTAGCTCTAAGTTGCAATCAATGACACTCTGTAATGTGCCTGTTGAATTGACAGGTGGGGCTGAGTGGGGAGGGAATATGGGACCACTGATGGATGAAGTTGACACCAATGTTGAAATAGTATATGCCTAAAACTCAACAATTAATACCTTGTAAATAACAGTTCTTTAATAAAACTTTTCAAAAATGTTGCTTCCAAAGGGTAGTAAAGTCAGTAATTTGTCAAACATATATCAAGAACACTAACAAGTTCTAGGAGATAGAAAGATTAGAATATGCTGTTTAAGATTGCCATTGTATAAGGGAAAACTTTCTTCTTGAGGAAAGCAGCAATTACTTTAAAAATCCATTTTTTAACTCTAAATACAGGATTCTAACATAGCTAAAAGCATTAGTTTTCATACTTCTCAGATTTTTCTAAGGTTTTTTGGAGAAAAAGAAGAAATTATCCCTTTGACACAAGTTTTTACACTTTAATCAATCACAATATGCTACTCTAAAAATTCAAAATCTTTCTCAAAAGCAAGGATTACTGGAATGGCATGATAAAATTAAGCTCTGCTAAAATACGATTAGTAAATTGGAACAAAGGCACCTTAAATAATGAATAACACTGACCTTTTGGTAGCTTTAGTCTTTTGGATATCTCTAGTGAAAATGGTGAATTTATTCCAATTCACCATTCAAACATGATAGGCCAGGAGAAATTAATAATTAACTGAATTCTTTGGAGATGGAAGTGCATTTCAAATTGAACACTTGAAATATAAAAATTGGAGGCATTTTTTTTACCCTGGTTACTCTTCAACTTAATAATTTTTATCACTGCTATCTGAAAATCTGTTAAAATAACCAAAACTCAAATTTCTAGATGTCCCTAGTAAACAAAACAGAGAGGGAAATATGTATGGTGACTGAACAGTTGAATGTTTTTATAAGTTGTGTCACCAAAAGATTGATTGCCTCCTTTGGGGTTTCTGTTGCATTGGAAACATAAGAATGATTGGTGGCGTGTGAAGCCCCAGTTTTGCTCTCTGGCACCACAAAGTGAAACAAAACAAAGCCAACAGAAAATGGTGATTAGTAGGAAGGTAGGGAAGGAACTCCTGCTTCCCTCATTGACTAGCAGTAGAAGCATTGTATTACTTTACATTGTTTGTTTGGGTTTTGTTTGATTTTGGCTTTTAAAATATCTTTTCCATATTCACTGTATCACTGTATCACTGTCATCCGTTGCTCATCGATTTACTCAAGAGGGCGCCAGTAACATCTCCATTGGTCCCAGCACTGAGATTTTAGCAGTCTCTCCTCACTCCTTTTCCCCAGTGATTGGAGGCTCTTTTCAGGGTCAGGGTAATGAGACCTGTTATTCCCCTGGTATATCGAATATGCCACGGGGAGTTTGGCAGGCTCTTCCTTGTGCGTGGGATACTCTCAGTAGCTTGCTGGGATCTGCAAGAGGCAATATATATATTGGAAATATATATATATACGTACATATATATACATATATATATTTCCATTTATGATGATGCATCGCAAGGCCTCAAAGCGGCTGCGTGGTCCAGAAGTATGTTCACTCATGCATGACGCTTGTCCCTAGTGTGTGGAAAGCACCCTGGAGCATGGTGGCGGTGGGGTAGTGGAGGTCACCCTGGAGCATGGTGGCGGTGGGGTAGTGGAGGTCCCTTAGGGGGGGAGGGCTCTCATCCACCCCCCTGGGGCACCCTGGTGCAGAGTCCGGTGCATGGTTATGGGGGGCCTCATTTTATGCTCCCTTCTGGGAGAAGCAGCCATGAGTTCTGGAGGTTGGCACCAATTATCTGCTGCCAGCAGGAGGTGGCTTATGGGTGTGACTCCTGGGTCACCAAAGATTGGGGGAAGCAGGCAGAGGATCTCTGCTCCCAGGTCCCATTGAGCTCAGAGTCCAAGATCACAAAGTTGTGCATTACCTGGGTTCTGTGGGACTTCGCTCATGCATGAGGCTGGGCCGCAGCGAGTGGAAAGCGGCCTGAAGCGTGGCAGCGGTGGGGTAGTGGAGGTTGGCTGCTGGTGGCTGCCGGGGCTGGGTCCTTTGGGGCAGGGAGGGCTCTCACCCGCGCCCCCTCTGGGGCACCCTTGGTGTGGAGTCCCTTTATTGTTATTTGTTTTAATCTATATTTTACATCATATGATTTTTGAATCCAACCTACCCATCGGCTATGGATACTTGTAGTACCAAAGCTATCGTAAGTTGTGAGCTAAGAAGAGGCCATTATTGGGATGTGGTATGAGATGGGAAAGGCCATTACTGGGATGTGGTAAGGATAAATGGAAGATTGACTATGTTAAACATTGCTCACAAGATCACAAGAGCTCTCATGATAAACTGTCAGGATGTTGTAAGCAATAGCCTATTCATTGTTTAGTTCTTGCATTGGAGACAAAGCCAGAAAAGTGGTTGAACTAAGAAAAAATTTTGATTGACATAAAATATTCTGGTGTTTATCACTGATAATGGCAGATGAAATAGAGAAAAAGAAAAATGAAGCGTGTAGCGTTTTTATGGGCTTTTGTAAAAAAAACTTTTAAAAATTCATTTGAATTTATGTTAGTGCTTCCTGAAAACAAGAAGATTGATAAATGAATATCTTAATTAAGTTACAGCTATTTTGAAATGACAATGCCATATATTTGATAAAATTATTGCTTGTCTTTTGAAGATTGCTACTCTATACAAAGTCCAAGATTAAAAATGGGAGAGAGATGAAAATTGAAAAATATGTCTCACAGAGTTACTGGAACACTGTAAATCATCTAATTTTGAATTTTTTAATTGTAAATTAGAAACTGGTGAAGGATTTGCAGCTATATTTGGGAAATTGTGAATTAAGTTTATATATTTACTGTTGTATGACCTAGGAAGGATATGTGAAGGGAGCAACCTAATTTAATCAACAGCTTTTAAAATTTCACCACTATGATGAAAGAAATATACATTTCAATTTAAGCAATGAAGATGCAATGCATTTGTTTGTTTGTTAGTTTTAGTTTCTAAGGGCCACACTTTGCGATGCACAGGGCTTACTCCTAACTCTGCACCTCCAGTTATGATCCCTGAGCACAGAGCCAGGTCTAAGCCTTGAGTGCTGCCATGTCTGGCTGAAAATAAAAAGACTAGAAAAATTAACATGATTAAGGTGAATGTGGAGTAAGTATAGCAACATGAGACAAAGTGGACTTTACAACACTGCACAGAACCAGAGATTAAAAGACATTACATTTCCTCAGTTAGTCAAGAACAGAGTAAGTCATCACTAATATTGCCCATTGGTCTTTGGAAACTGCAAGTTTACGCGTACAACTGTATGTTTTGAAAGCCAGTCTTTTAATGATGTCATTTTGTTTAAGATCGAGCAAGATTTTTCTTTTCTTATCACATTACAATGAAATGGTGTTGAATGAAACATTATCCAACACGCTATATAGAACATTATATTGTTCAACAAGATACATGTAACTCAATGTGTTGTAGCTAATAGTAGAACTTCAAACTGATTTACATAAATAAATTCATGATTACATGATGACCACAGCAGTATCTCTCAGCAAATGATAGAAAAAATAGGTTATAATTGTTGGTGGGTAAAAGTAGAGAGAGTAGATGAAAATTATCTGCCATAGAGGCAGGAAGTGGAGTTAGGGGACGGGACAGGGGTGTGGCAGGAGGGATAGTGGGGACAATGGTGGTGGAAAATGTATATACTGGAGGAGGAATGGGTGTTTGGTCATTTTATGACTGAAGCTCAATCATGAAAGCTTTGAAACTGTATCTCACAGTGATTCAATAAAATAAAATTTAAAAAAATAGAATGGGCTAAGAGAAAAAAATTGTTGTGAAAGCTACCATAGAAAACTATATAAAATTTATCAAAAAACAAAAATAGAAGTATAATTCGGTCTGACAACTCCATCAAAAAACATCAAACACCAGTTCTAAAAGATACATACACCAAATGTTTATTGCAATTCAGAACAGTCAAGATGTAAAAATATTTGCCCATTGATGGATTAATATAGAAAGATCATGAGGAGTATACAGATCTTTAAAAACAAATAAAAAGCTTCCATTTACAATAACATCTGTATATCAGGAAGAAATATTTGGAGAATGAGAGGGACAAATACTGAATGATTTCATTCATATGGGAAGTAAAGAAACAAATAAACAAGAATGCAAAGAAATGTAAATAAGCGGATAAACAGAACTAAATGGTTTATATTCTGACAACAAAATGATGATTATAGATGTGAAAGGGTCAGGTGGGGTAAAACAGGTAAAGGAAATTAATTATTTGCTGAAGATGGTAACTAGATATGGGGAGGAAGGTGTAATGTGGTATATATATATATATATTTATTAAGTTGTGGAGCTTTATTTCTGAACCATATTGGTGTTGCAAGCCAATGTTACCTTATTTCTTTAAGAAACCAATTTTTTTAAAAAAGGTAAAGATGTCATCAGATGTATAGAAAACTTGAACATCATTCTCAAGCAACTATAGCAAACTGTCACTTAAAGGACACTATACAAACACAGAAGACATATTCTTTCAAAATACACAAGGAGCAATAACCAAATTTCTGTATTTTGAAATATATTTTACCAAATTAAAATGACTAAAATGATGTTTTCTAAATACAATAATCAGAAGAAAATGGTACCTAGAAAAATCCTCACAGATTTGAGATCAAACATAATTTTAATAAACCCTGGATCAGAGAAAAAATGCAAAAGTCAATAAAAATAGTTTGAATTTCATAAAAATGAGACATGAGATGCTGCTAAAGCTATGCTTCAAGAGACACTTTATAGCATCAAATATTTACACTACAAAATTTTAAAAGGCCGTAGATTAATTAGTAGCGATTTAACCTTAAAACCTAGAAAAGCAAATATAACTAAACACAAAGAAGGAAGAAGATAATCTTAGCACCAGAATAAATGGGGTAAAAACAACAAAATAATACAATAAAAGCAATAAAAATTAAAAGTTAATCATTTATAAACAATAATTAGCTTGACAAATCTATATTCATTTTAGAAAAGAATGAGAAGAGAGCAAATAATGACTGGGAATTAAAGAGAGGCTTCAGCACAGTATCTACATATAGCCAATGATAGCAAGTAAGTTTTGTGAACTAATTCATATTAACAAATTTTGCAACTTATATAAAATAGTTAAATTCTTAAAATACACGAATTACTCAAGACATGAGATAACTTGAGTAGCAACCTACCTTTAAAAATAATTGAAGCTGTAGCTTCAGTTGAACCTTCCCATAAGAAATCCCAGATTGGGGCCGGAGCAATAGCATAGCAGGTAGGGTGTTTGCCTTGCACGCAGCCTACCTGTTTTCAATCCCCAGCATCCCATATGGTCCCCCTGGAGCACCACCAGGAGTAATTCCTGAGTGCAGAGCCAGGAGTCACCCCTGAGCATTGCTGGGTGTGACCCAAAAAGAAAAAAAAAATCCCAGATGGTTTTACTCAGGAATTCAATCAAATGCTTATGGGAGGAATAATGCATAATATATACAAACACTTTGAGAAAATAGAATACAAATTAAAAATCTTTACAAAATGCTAGCTGACTAATCCTTCTATATATAAACAGGATGACTTACGAGCAAGTGAGGCTTCTCCAAATAAAACATGTTTTAACATCCTGAAATCAACATATTTCACTTTTTTAGCACCATTTGAAAAATACAAAACCATGTATTCATCTTAATAAATACAAAAAAAATTTGATAAAGCTCAACATCCATACATTGAAATTCAATAAAAGTAGAAATAGCAGGAAATTTACAGAAACTGTTAAAGGTCATCTATTTGCAAGCAACAACTAACACCAGATTTGACAATGAAAATCTGAATGCTTTCTTCTAAGATAAAGAATAATACAAGGGTATTCACTCTTACAACTTCTTTTTCTAGTAATTTGGAATTCCCTCTCTGTGAAGCAAATAATAAATATCACTGTATCACTGCCATCCTGTCATCCCATTGATCATCGATTTACTCAAGTGGGTGCCAGTAACGTCTCCATTCATCCCAGCCCTGAGATTTTAGCAGCCTCTCCTTATTCATTTTTCCTAAGGATTGGAGGCTCTTTTCAGGGTCAGGGGAATGAGACCTGTTATTGTTACTGTGTTTGGTGTATGAATTTAATTGTAAATAAATGTCTTTTATCATGTGTATAATATAATAATCCATAGAGATCCTAAAGCAACTACAAAAGTACCTCTAGAATTAATGAGTTCAACAAAGTCACTGGATAGAAGATAAATGCAAAAATAAATGATTTAAACATAATAACAGAAAGAAACTAGAAAATTAAAATTTTAAACTTATACCATTTATAATAGCATTAAAACAGGAAGTACTTAGGGAGAAATCTAACAAAATATGTGTGACAAAGATATTAATAAAATTAATATTGCCTAGAAAAATCAAAGCAATTTTAAGTAATTGAAAAATCATTTATAAAATATCAGAAATCTTATAATTATTAAAATGTCAATTCTCCCATATTTGTTCTACAAATTTATATACGTCATTACAATACCAAGCATAATCTCAGCAGGTGATTACCTAGATACTGACAATTTAAAAATTCCTATGAATAATCAATAAATTTAAAAGAAAGTGAAGGACCATTTCATTAAAGTCTTATTATAAAACTTTAGTAATTAGGAAGAAATAGAAAAAGCATATATTTCTAAATTCAAACAAAATAGAGTTTTGAGGAAATGTATATGTGTTCATGCATTTGACTTTCACAAGGATATTTAAGATAATTAGAAAGGAAACAGCAGTCCTACTAAACAAATGATACTTAGATAATTTAATACACATATGCAAAATAATGAATTTTAACTTAGATTTGATGCTGTAGACAAAACATGGCTCAAAACTGACAACAATCTAGATATAATCACAAATCCATAAAACTAGGAGAAAATCTTTGTGACACACACAAAAGAAGACATAAGATGCAAAACACAAGTTGTCAATATTTAAAATAGCTACTCTTCAAACAATTCTGGACAGAGAATAAAATAAGTGAAAAACTAGAGAAATATTTGAAAAGGGTTTATTTGATAAAAATACAGTATACATTTATATAATAGAGTCCTAACTAATACAAAGAATGAACCACAGATATGCACCACCACTTGGAATCATTTAAAAGAGTCAGAACAAAATAATACCTTGTCAAATGGTTCCAGTTAAGTGACATTTCACGAAAAGCAAAACTTTAAAAAGGAAAATCAGTTTGGAAATTGTCATAGACTGGAATAGTGAGTGGCAGGGAGAATATTTATTTCCAAGAGAATAAAAGGGTATTGGGAGGTTGAAAAGAGATACATGATTGGAATATTCCAAATTGGTGGTGGGGAAATCATTAAACATATTGGCCAAAATGTACTGTATAATTCCTATTGCACAATGCCTTGTAGTTATTTCCTAGTATTGAAAATACTGGAAAGAGAGAGCAAGCAAGAGAAAACAATAAATATCAGGTCACTGTACTTCTCTTTACTAGGTAAAGAGACAACAGGCAAAAAAAAAAAAAATAAAAAGAGAAACATCTGACTGCAACAATTTCAACACTATCTAAGAGACCATGGCAGGAGCTAGTTTGAGGGTTTTCAATGTGGCATTCACTTTGTTAAGCATATCAAAAGTCCTATTGATAATTGAGGATTAAATTTGGCAATATTTTTAAAGCAATCGGAAACTTCCTGGCATAAAAAGAAAAGTGGTAGTATATTTGTTAGATAAATCAATCATATTAATTTTTAGGCTGCCACTTTGTTGTACAAGTGTATTGTTTCTAGGAGTCTTTTTTAGAGTCTCTAGCATTTTCTAAATATAGTATCATATCATTTGAAAATAGTGAGTTTGCCTTCTTACATTCCTATCTGTATACCCTGATATCTTTTTCTTGTCTAACTGCTATGGCAAATACTTCCAGTACATGAAAAAAAAAGTAGAAGTTTTGAGAGTAGGCAACTTTATCTTGAGCCTGATCTTAGAAGGAAGGCTTTCCGTTTTTCCCCATTAAGTATAATGTTTTCTGTGGGCTTGTGGTAAATGACCTTGACTAGGCTGAGGAAATTTCCTTCAGTTCCCATATTTTTGAGAGTTTTTTATCATGAATGTGTGCTGGATCTTGTCAAATGCCTTCTCTGCACCTATTCATAGCCATATAACTTTTATTTTGCCTTTTGTTAATATGGTATATTACATTGATTGACCTGTATATGTTAAACCATCCTTAGTGACTTTCCTATATGCGAATAATGAGTTTTTTTTTAATTGATTGAGGCACAATTGATAATTGTGCCTCAGAAAATCAAGTACCTCATGTCAACTTAACTAAGAAGGTGAAAGATCTACAAAAAGAAAACTAGAAAACACTACTTCAAGAAACAAAAGAGGGCAAGAAGAAATGGAAATACATCCCCTGCTCATGGGTAGAGAGCATTAATATCATCAAACCAACAATATTACCCAAAACATTGTATAGATTCAATGCTGTCTCTGTAAGAATATCATGACATTTTTCAAAGAAATACATTAAACTCTTGAAATTCATGAGGATCAATACTCTCCACCCTGAATAGCTGCAGCAATCCTTGAGAAAAAGAAGATGGGATATATCACTTTCCCTTACTTCATACTGTACTACAAAGTGGTAGTGATTAAAACTAGAATAAAGGCAGACCCTCAGATCAATGGAATCACTGTCACTCCGTTGCTCATCGCTTTGTTGGAGTGGGCACCAGTAACGTCTCTCATTGTGAGACTTATTGTTACTGTTTTTGGCATATCCAATACGCCACTGGTAGCTTGCCAGGCTCTGCCGTGCTGGCCAGGCTCTTCGACAGGGGTGAAGGAATCGAACACGGGTGGGCCACGTGAAAGGCGAATGCCCTACCACTGTACTATCACTCCAGCCAATCAGTGGAATAGAGTTGAATATCCTAAGACAGATCCTCAGTCATCTGATCAGTTAATATATGATAAAAGAGCAAAAAATACGAAGTGGAGCAAGGAAAGTCTCTTTAACAAATGGTGCTGGAAAAGCTGGTCAGCTACATGCACAAAAATGAACTCAGACCTCTTTCTAACAGAATGCACTAAACTCAAGTCAAAATGGATTAAAGACCTTGATATCAGATCTAAATCCATAAGGTACATAGATAAAAATGTAGGCAGAACTCTCCATGACATTGAAGATGAAGACATCTTTAAAAGTTCAACACTAGTGACCAAGCAAGTGGAAGCAAAGATAAGCAACTGGGGCTACATTAAATTAAGAAGCTTCTGGGGCCCGAGCGATAGTACAGTAGGTAAGGCATTTGCCTTGCATTCGGCTGACCCAGGTTCAATCCCCAGCATCCCACATGGTCCCCCAAGTACTGCCAGGAGTAATTCCGAGCGCAGAGCCAGGAATAACCTCTGAGCATCGCTGGGTGTGACTTAAAAAGAAAAAAAATCTAAATAAAATGCTTCTGTGCCTCAAAGGAAATGATCTAGGATACATTGAACATTTGAACAATTGAACAATTGAACATTCTTTATAGGTGAGAAGAATGTGGCTTTTCAAGACTGAGGATCCTGAGAAGGCTCACACAGGTGCCAGGCAGAAGAATGTGATTGGACAGCTACCTAACCCCCATCTTCAGTATTGTAACTCCAAAGGCAAAATGCATATTCAGATCCTTTGATAAACTTTCTGTCCTCTGAACTGACTGCTACATTAAGGAACTCTGCTGGTGCCAGAAATAGGAGCTTCTAGAAGGCCTGTTATGCTTTATCTTTCTTTTTCCATCCCATTTGGCTATGTTCAGTTTTTTCTCCTTTTTAAAACTCCTATTCCCTTCTCATAACTCATTGGCAGTATTTTCTTCACAGTTGAAAGATTATTTTCCTAAGCAAGTTATATGGATCACACCCCTTACCTGCCTACAATTCTCTGTTGGCTTGCTATTATCACTAAGATACAAATCCATTTTCAAACACAGAACATTTGTTGACTTTCACTTCTAACCTGATTTCCTGCTTGGTGCTCACAGCTCTGCTCACTCCACTATGCTAAATCATCACGTATCTGTAAGCAAAGCAAACCCTCTGTGCAGACAGGACTCTAAAATTGCAGCCTGGAGTTGGGCCTTTTGTGTGAGGTAGGAATGCTTTCATCTATTAGGTAAGAGTAACCGGAGACACCCAAGTAGATTAAACAAGTCCTAGTGTATTTTCTAAAGTTAAGAAGACTAAAAGTAGGAAGAGTCCTGGTACTGTTAGGCCACAGCAGTGTCAGACGGTGTTCTCTTCCTTGTCCTGTGCACTTTGCCACTGTTGCAGATACTTTCAGGAGTGAAATGTATATACTTGGAAATTGGCGACAAGGGAAACCACATTATAAGACTTGATTCGTTTACTTGGAAAGGTTGATATGTTTTTGTTTTTCTTTTCTTTTCTTTTCTTTTCTTTTCTTTTCTTTTCTTTTCTTTTCTTTTCTTTTCTTTTCTTTTCTTTTCTTTTCTTTTCTTTTCTTTTCTTTTTGCCTTTCCTTACAATTAATTGACATATTGAAATAACTGATGCCTAAGAGGATGACATTATTGGCGTAAATTTAAATCAGATAATTGGTTTAATTAAATACTTGCATATCCCATAGGGGTAGGATAAAGACCTTCTTGACTTAAAATCAGGGATCTTTGTAGGACTCAGGAATAAACAAGATCTTAAGAAAAAAGGAGTTGTCATAAATGGGAGTCTGCCATCCACTCAGCTTTTGCATTTATCCTGGTGCAACTAAGAAAGCAACTTCTCTATTCACTTCTCCCCATCTTGTCCCAAGGAGCATTAGTTATTTTGTCCTCTGTGCTACAAGAACACATAAATTTCTAATTCAGCAGTCATAGTTACAAATTCACATGATATTGTAATTTCTTTCTCCTGAATTATAGACTCTTAAAGAACAAGAATTTCAATTGGGTTTGTATCCTCAAAATATAGACTATAACAAGCTCAGAAAGTGTCTGGCAAATGTATTTGAACGTAACCTTGGAAAATTGGGACTGTGACCTAAAGAACCGGAAATCCTAGATTATTTTTAATCATTTGGTGTGACAACTCCATTGGTACATCACATACCATATACTGGATATACTTCTCAAAACTTTAAATCTTGAATCGAGCCCATGAGGTAGTACTTTTATTGTTTCTAATTTATAAATGAGAAATCTGGGATTGAGGAAGGTTAGATGACTTGTCCATAGACTCTATTTTCAAAGAGTAAGAGTCACTATGGATCATTACTTGATTTCTTGTCTATTATGGTGTGATCTGAAAAAAAGCCAAATCAGTCCTTGAACCACATGGACTTAAGTGTGTGTGTGTCCAGTTGTTTGCAGATGTTTTTTCTATCCATGCATTCAGTACTCATGAATTTAGTCAAACTCCCAAGTTTGGTTAAAGTTCATGATTTAAAACTCATATACAGACTACAAAAGATGAGAACATTTAAGATTTAGAGGTGTACTGTGTGTATGTCTGTATGTGTGTGTGTATGTGTGTGTGAATATAGGTTGGGATATTAAAACCAATCTGCTATGGATAATATGGAATAATTGTAGTTAAGTTTGTGGGGGAGGGAGGAATAATTAAAATTATGCACATATTTTGGTTCTAGGTCTTTAACCCTAACTCAGTGCTGTTCAAGAATCAATGTATTTAAATTCTCTGAACTTTAACCTTAGCCACAGTATTATTTTTTCTGTAGAAAAAAACCTGGTTAAATATTTCAGGATCATGTAGATTTCATAGAAATACTTACCTAAAGAAATATGAGATCTCATAAAGCCAACAGCTTTTATGGTCTTGTAATATAGTAATGTAATCTGAATCTCTAACCCCTACAATCAATCAAGCAACAAACTCACCAATATATATTTATTGTGTGCTTGCCAGATACTGGACACTAAAAATATGGTGATGATAAAAATGAGCCTGCTGAGAGAACTGAATATTAGAGAAATTATCTTAGAAATATATAACTGAAAATGATAATAATAAAACTTTTATTTATAATGCTTTTGATAGTGTGGGGTAGCTGCTAATTTAGATGGTTTTATTTTATCAGCTAGTAGGATAGTCATGAAGAATATACTAAGAGTGCATTATCAAAAGCAAATCCTGAATAATTATCAGCTCAGATGACATTGCCACTTGTAAAATCAAAAAGTTTAATTCATGGGAGCATATTGAATTGTATTTATGAAACATTTTCACTGAGAGTTTAAGATAGTATAAATCTCCTTTTTAAGATTTTTTTGTTTTATTCTTTAATTAGTGAATCACCATGAGAGTACAGATACAGATTCACACATTTTAGATCTTGTTTTTGCCTCATACAATGTTCACAAACACATCACTCCACCAGTGCCCATTCTCCAACACCAATAAACCCAGTATCCCTCCCTCTCCAATTCCATTTCCCCCCCACTCCACCCTGCCTCTGTGGCAGGGTATTCCCTTTTGATCTCTCTCTCTCTCTCCAATTGGGTGTTGTGGTTTGCAATAGGGGTATTGAATGGCCATTGTGTTCAGTCTCTACTCTACTTTCAGCACGCATCTCCCTTCCCGAGCGGGATCTCCAACCACATTTTATTTGGTTTTCCATTCTCCATCTGAGCTACCTTTTTTCCCAGGAAGTGAGACCAGCTTCCAAGCCATGGAGCCAACCTACTGATACTTATTTCTACTATTCTTGGATATTAGTCTCCTATTCTGTTATTTTATATTCCACAGATGAGTGCAATCTTTCTATTTTTGTCTCTCTCTTTCTGACTCATTTCACTTAGCATGATACTTTCCATGTTGATCCACTTATATGCAAAGTTCATGACTTCATCTTTTATAACAGCTGCATAGTATTCCATTGTATAGATGTACCAGAGTTTCTTTAACCAGTCATCTGTTCTCGGGCACTCGGGCTTTTTCCAGATTCTGGCTATTGTAAACAGTGCTGCGATGAACATATAAGTGCAGGAGTCATTTCGACTATATTTTTTTGCTTCTTTGGGGTATATTCCCAGTAGTGGTATTGCTGGGTCAAATGGGAGCTCAATTTCTAATTTTTTGAGAAGCGTCCATATTGTTTTACAGAAGGGCTGAACCAGTCGGCATTCCCACCAGCAGTGTAGAAGGGTCCCTTTCTCACCACATCCTCTCCAACAGCGGTTGCTTTTGTTCTTTTGGATGTGTGCTAGTCTCTGTTGTGTGAGGTAGTATCTCATGGTTGTTTTGATCTGCATCTCCCTGATGATTAGTGATGTAGAGCATTTTTTCATGTGCCATTTGGTCATTCGTATCTCTTCCTTGGGAAATTTCTTTTCATTTCTTTGCCCCATTTTCTGATGGGGTTGGATGTTTTCTTCTTGTAATGTTCAACCAGTGCCTTATATACCCTTGATATCAACCCCTTATCTGATGGGTATTGGGTGAATATCCTTTCCCATTCTGTAGACTGTCTTTGTATTCTGGTCACTGTATCTTTTGCGGTGCAGAAGCTTCTTAGTTTAATGTAGTCCCATTTGTTTATCTCTGTTTCTTCTTGGTTGGTCAGTTGCGTGTCATCTTTGAAGAAACCGTTCACTTCAATATCATGGAGGGTTGTGCCGACCTTGTCTTCAATGTACCTTATGGTTTGTGGTCTGATGTTGAGTTCTTTAATCCATTTTGATCTGATTTTTTTGCATGATGTCAGGTTGAGGTCTAAGCCCATTCTTTTGCATGTGGTTGTCCAGTTGTGCCAGCACCATTTGTTAAAGAGGCTTTACTTGCACCATTTCACATTTCTTGTTCCCTTATCAAAGATTAGATGGTCATACATTTGGGGTTGTGTGTAGGGATATTGCCATTAAATTTTCTTGGGATATTGGGATAGAGAAGGGACCATTATGACAAAGATAGTTGGAAATGATCACTCTGGATAGGAACTGCGTGCTGAAAGTAGGTAAAGGAACAAACCTGATAACCTCTCAATATCTATATTGCAAACCACAATGCCCAAATGGGTGGGGGAAGACATACACACACAAACACAGAAAGACAGAGAAAGAGTATGTGTGTGTGTGTGAGAGAGAAAGAGAGAGAGAGAGAGAGAGAGAGAGAGAGAGAGAGAGAGAGAGAGAAGGAAAGTGTCTGCCATAGAGTCATAGAGGCAGGCTGGAGGAAGGGTGTTGGTGAGAGGGAAACTGGGGTCAGTGGTGGTAGGAAATGGACACTGGTGCAAGGATGGGTGTTGAATCATTGTTTGACTGAAACTTGATTGTGAACAACTTTTTAACTCTGTATCTCATGGTGACTCAATTAAAAAAATAAAAATTAAAAAAAGAAACAAACAAAAAAGATTATTTGTACTGCCTGCCTGAGTGATCTTTATCACTTTCAAAGCATGGTCATGTGATGAACATTATTTCTCTGCCCTGCTCAGTCTGGACTGTTATGAGACCATTGCTGGAAGCATCAAAGATCTGGAGAACTTCAATTTTCTGTTGATGTGCTCTAATGAAATTTCTCCTTAGTTGATCTACTCTACCTTCTATTGCTACTCTTGCTCTCTGAACTTCCATAAAACCAGTGCTAATTGACAGTTCAAAGCCTCCCTTATACTGTTTACAATTTCAAGGAGATACTTGATGACTTAAATATATGTAGCAAAACCCGAAGCAAGAGGCTTATGTGATAGGTGACTTAGGTGAATTTACATAAGAACAATGACTGGGTTTTGCAGAAACAGATTATTGTGTTAGAATCCTGGAATTTGTCAGAACTTAGAATGTGTCTCAAATTGAGAAATCTGATTTAAATTTACCAAATAACCACACAAGAATCTGAAATACATAGCTGCAACTTATGAATTAACAATAAGAAATTTGTCAAACTCTAGCAATCCGTTGAACTTTAGAGTATTTTCTCTCAGGGAAAAGAAATATTTAGGAAGCCAGCCCAATGCTAAAAGATATGATCTGTATAATTACAAAAATTCCAATTAATTCTATTTCTTTACTATAATTTGAACCTATTTACTATTCATCTTACCTATCCACAAGTGTGATAGTGAATTTTTCCTGAAGTCCTTCAATGAGCATCCTGTTATAACAAATTCTTCTTATGACCAAACTTCATTGCCTTCAGACCGGTTAATATTCAGACCCTGTCAACCACTCAATCATCCATCTATAACTCTTCATGCACATTGACTAATTTCCTATAATGTACATGTTATGTCTCATGTCTCATTTTTTTAACATGTTGGTCACTATTTTTTGGTAACTATTTACTTCAAGGTCTCCTTTTCCCTGTAGCACTGTAGCACTGTCATCCCGTTGTTCATCGATTTGCTCAAGCAGGCACCAGTAATGTTTCCATTGTGAGATTAGTTGTTACTGTTTTTGGCATATTGAATATGCCACAGGTAGCTTCAGGCTCTTACGTGTGCCCAGGATACTCTCGGTAGCTTGCCAGGCTCTCTGAGAGGGATGGAGGAATCGAACCTGGGTCAGCTGCGTGCAAGGCAAATACCCTACTCGCTGTGCTATTGCTCCAGTCCTATTATGTAAAATGCTTACATAGGCTAACTCCTTACTCTTCTAAGAAGTCTTAACTCACTTTCAATCTTCTAGGTTTCTCTTGCTGTGTAATTGCATAGAAATGTCTTGAAATATTTAACATGTTTTATGCTGAACCACCTGGTTGAGAAAGCCTATAGTCATGTTATTCTTTGAATATTCTGTACAGGCAAAACCTATAACCAGTTCATTCAACACTATGTCCATGGAACTTAGTAGAACACATGAGATTCAATATATTCCAATCAACATTTTGTTGAACAAATGCACACAATATTGTCTTTATGATAAATTGTGCCTCTTTATGCTTGTTAAAGAACTTAGTATCTCACTTCTCATTGTCTTTCCTAGATCCAAAGTCCACATAATACTCAGATTATCCTTCAGGAAAGAAATCTTTGTTTTCCCTCAAGATAAAATGACCTGTATGCTATTTTACATATGTGATTGGCAGCAATAAACTTATAAAAAGATTTGTATTCTTGTTTCTAAGACAAGAGAAATATTGTTTCCCAAAGAACTTTTGGGTAAAATTACTGATATCTATTGAGAACTCATTCTGTATATAAATAATAAGGGGAGGATTTTATGTCACCTCTTGCCACATTTATCACTCACATAATGGTGGTAGAACTAATTCCTATTATTCTGAGGTAATGAAGAAAACGTTAATTAAAAAGAATAAGAACAATCTTGGGAAGGAAGTTACTTTAGCAAGAGAATGATTGGCTCTGGATCTTTCTTCATTGTTCCCTATTTTCAGTCCTGGATGACTTTGCCCTTCATTTTTAGAAAGAAAAATAAAGTATGTACCAGGTTTAAGAGTGAAACACAGTTATTTAATTTAACTGAGCTCTTAAAAAATCATTCAGAAAAGTTCTTAGCAATTTCCTGTGACACCAAACATAACCAAATTCTCATTTAAAAATAACTCTTTTTATTTCCCTCCAGGGCTATTTTCCAGTGTTAGGCAGAAGTACTTGTTTGTATTTAAAACTTTGAAAAGACATTTAAATATTCAGAAATATATGAAAATATAGTGTTCTTTAAACCCAGTTTCTGTGTTAATCAGACTTGGATGAAGTTGCATACATTTTTATTTTTTTTATTTAAAACACAGAATACCTTAAATTGTACTTTATTTTTAAAATTGGTTAAGATCCTGTGGTTAACAGTACTGTTAATAATGGTTGGGCTAGAGTGGTAGAACAGTGGGCAGAGCATTTGCCTTTTATGTATCTGTCCTGGGTTCATTTCCTGGCTCTTCACATGGTGCCCCAAGTCCTGCCAGGAGAGAGCCCTGCAAATATGGCCAGGAGTAAGGCCTGGGCACAGTCTCAAAAACAAACAAGCACAAATTCATCCCCCAAGGGCCCCAAAACTTCTCCCAATTCGTAGTGTGGGTCAGTGTATAAACTCTGGGGCGGCCAGGGGAGCGCCGGCGGCTCTCTCCCTCGCCATCCGGGTTGGGGGAGGTCTCGGGTTCCTCGCCCAGCGGGGCTGTCCGTGCCATGGGGCAGAAGGAGGAGGAAACGAGGGCCAGGTAGGTTGGTGGATCAGTTGCCATTTATTCCATTTTCCCCACATGCCTATTCCAATCTCTCTGAGCCCCCCATTCTAGTCTCACACGGCTCCTCACTCCTGTCTCCTTCCACTCCACTCGTCTCTCTGTGCTCCATCTTGCTCCCTGCTCTGTCTCCCAACAACTCCAACTCTCTCATCTCTCCCTGCCTGGCAAAATCAACATAAGAAAGCCCTTCCTGACTGCCCATCAGGCTCAAGGGTGGAAACAACACCCAGGGGTATTCCTGTTCTCCTAGCATCTTAATTAACATCTTAATAAGTTATTTTTTTTAATTTTTAAATTTATTTATTTTTAATTAGAGAATCACCGTGAGGGTACAGTTACAGATTTATACACTTTTGTGCTTATACTTCCCTCATACAAAGTTTGGGAACCCATCCCTTCACCAGTGCCCATTCTCCACCACCCGTAAACCCAGCGTCCCTCCCACCCTCCCCAATCCCATCTCCCCCCCACCCCACCCTGCCACTGTGGCAGGGCATTCCCTTCTGTTCTCTCTCTCTAATTAGCTGTTGTGGTTTGCAATAAAGGTGTTGAGTGGCCGCTGTGCTCAGTCTCTAGCCCTCATTCAGCCCGCAACTCCCTTCCCCCACATGGCCTTCGACTACAATGTAGTTGGTGATCGCTTCTCTGAGTTGACCTTTCCCCGGAACGTGGGGCCAGCCTCGAAGCCATGGAGTCAACCTCCTGGTACTTATTTCTACAGTTCTTGGGTGTTAGTCTCCCACTCTGTTATACTATATACCATAGATGAGTGCAATCTTTCTATGTCTGTCTCTCTCTTTCTGACTCATTTCGCTCAGCATGAAACTTTTCATGCCCATCCACTTAACTACAAAATTCTTGACCTCCTTTTTTCTAACAGCTGCATAGTATTCCATTGTATAGATGTACCAAAGTTTCCTCAACCAGTCATCCGTTCTGGGGCATTCAGGTTTTTTCCAGATTCTGGCTATTGTGAACAGTGCTGCGATGAACATACATGTGCAGATGTTGTTTCGATTGTAAATAAGTTATTTTTGTATGGGCACAGTAAGAGATACATTGAAGCTTATAGGGCAGCTGTCTCCTGTGACCATCTCGCCACAGACTCAGACTACAGTGCTCAAGCCAGATTAATCATTCCTAACCCTGGCAGGGTCCGAATCTAGTTATTACTTTTTGGATCATGACAGGATTTGTCCATGACCAAGCTCTTAACTTATAGTTAAGCATTATGGCACTTTGGCCAGGCCCATCTCAATGCCAGGGTAGCACATAGCTCACCGCTTGCCCTGGATCTGTCCCGTCCCTCATCGGGACCCTGCTTTTGGGGGTGCTAGGAAGTAAGGGCGACTGAGGCTTAAGTTGAGAGAACAGATGCCTGGGAAGTAGATATCACTGAGAGTCGATTAACTACCATGTTACAAAAGAATAGCATTTACTGTCTTCCTATGCCCATACAAAAAAAAAGTCATTGCTCTGAGCAAACTATGCAAAGGACTTACGGGGAAGAGGAAAACAATATTTACAAGTTAACAGAGCACAAAGAAGAAGTTACAAATAAACACAGAGGAATGGGAGCACTGTGATGCGAGTAACCCAAATAAACCTAAACTTCCTGTGGCAATGTTACCTTACAGATCAGTTCTCCCATTTTGTCACCTTTGGATCTTTGATGTTACCTTACTGTGTGTCCCTAATTCTCACATAAGTAACATACACATTTAACCCTCCTGTGATTTATAATAATGTATTCATTTTCCTCTCATATTTTAGGAGATCTGTGGGGTGACTTGTGTCTTATCCCAAGCTGTAGGCTGAAGGAGAAATCCCTAATTGGGACGTGCAGTTCTTATGGCAAAGAAATGCAAGAGGCTGCATCTAATCACACAATTACTTGGAAAGCTTTCCTTGAGACGGAGCACATGTCTCTCCATACTTCGCTGGCCAAAGTCAGTCATGCTCTAAGTCCAAAATCTGAGGGATAAGGACCTAGATATCTTACAACCAGGAACAAAGGGAATTATTAGGAGCAATAGCAGTGACATGATTGCTGTATATCCAGATTAAAACATTTTGGGCTGGAGCTGGAATTTTAGTACTTACATAATTTTATATTTCTAATGTTTATATTTTATATTTCATTAATGACTGTATTAAGTTTCATTAAGTAGGAAAACCATAAATTCTCGGGATAATTTAACTATTTAAGCTTCTCCCCTCCTTTTGCTATTACATTAATTATGGTCTAATGGAACCCTGTGTAAATTTCTTCTGGACTTAAATCCTTTATTTTGACTAGATGCCCAGAAAAATAACAACTGGATCAAAAAGTATAAATTTAGGGGCTGGAGCGATAGCACAGCAGGTAGGGCGTTTGCCTTGCATGAGGTCAATCCGAATTCGATTCCCAGCATCCCATATGGTCCCCCGAGCACCACCAGGAGTAATTCCTGAGTGCAAAGCCAGGAGTAACCCCTGAGCATTGCTGGGTGTGACCCAAAAAGAAAAAAAACCCTATAAATTTAGAGTTCATAAATTAGGTCCTTAAAATAATTTGAAAAATTTCTGTCCAAAATATTGGCAATAATTCTTCTGTCTATAGTACCTAAGGAGACTTATTTGCATTAAATGATATTATTCATGGCATGAAATATTTCTGAAACTATTTTCTATACCACTCATATTTTTCCACCTTTTTGTTGGTCTTTTGTTGTTGTTGTTAGACCCTTTTCTCTTCATGGGGCTAAAGTATGCATCGAATCATTAAATTTCCATTCTTTCTCTATTCTCATTTAGTAGAAGCTTGTGGAATGAAACACCACCAGATTTATCAACAATTGAAAGCTAAGCGGTTTCATAGAAACATTTTTTTTCACTGATGAACACAAGGTAGAACTGTTTTGTATCAGTAACTATTGAAAATAATATTTTCTCTTTTCCTGGTGTATAATATACTTATCTTTTGTATACTTTATTAGCATCATATCTTTGCTTTCCTTATCAAACATTAGCTATCTAATACTAATAATTCTTTTCAATAAAATAGATAAGGTCTATAATATGTTATTAAACGCTTAATTTATATGTTTTTACTTAGAAATGTTCATGTTTGGAGATAGGCCACACCCAGTAACCCAGCAGTGCTGAGGGGCTATTCCCAGCTCGAATTTCCGGGGTTACTCCTGGCTGTACACAGGGACCATATGGTGCCAGGGATCAAATCTGAGTTTTTCATATAACAAGCATATGCTCAGCCAGATGAGTTATCTCTCAAGTTACTTAAAATTTTTAATGCGTATATATATATTTAATTTTTTTCATTGTAATTTTCACAGTTGCTTTCACATTATAAATTTTTTCTCCTAAAGGACTAATGAATATTTGCTTCCATTTTTCTGTCATCTTTAAGTTTAAGCTTAACTTTGCCATTTAGTTACAATTTCACTGTGATAGGGAGTGAGGTGAAATTTTTTCACTGACAGTTTCTCTGAAGTATTTGTCTTATTCCTTTTATGACTATCAAATTTACACTATGGGATTATGAATGGAGCTATGTTCTATTAACAATATTAAGTGAACATTGCATGTTTCATATTTTAGCCAACTTACATTTTTTTTAAAATCCCTCACATGATTACTGGTTGCATCTCCAGAACTTATTTGCCTTAGTTTTGATCATCGTACACTTTCTCCTGACCCCCTCTGTTCCTTGGTCTAATCTTTTTCTGATAGCACAAAAGAACCGAACAGATCATCACAAATCTATCATTGCAAACAGGAAAAAAAACCCTTAGAGTTCCTGATGTCAGTGAGTCAGGAAAGCCAACTCCATGAAATATGTAACCGAAAGAAATATGTAACTCAGAATGATGTAATTCAAGTCCATGGTAGTTTGAATTGTGAGGGTCATGGCCAGATCTGACATAGTATTGTGGCTGGAATTTAATATGAGGTAATGGCTATTGTTGATAAAACATTGCTCCCAGGAGCCACTTGAGCCTCGAGACTCGTCTACCCTTCCAGGATGACTTCATCCAGAGAGGAAAATGAGAAGGCCTGGGACAGCTGGCTGCTCCAGAATCACAGCTGTGGGCATGCACGGGTTCACAAGTTATGGACTCTGGGAGAAGGAAAGCATTACTCGTTGAGATGCCTCTATAAAATCTGCAGAACAGCATAATGTCTATCACAAACAAAATTGTACTGTGCATTTAAAAGCTTATCAAATGGGGATGTATTTGTGTTTTCTGTTCTTACTACAGTTAAATGATCATAAAAACAAATTAAAACACAGGAATCTTTTGGAAGTGGTAAAAATGTTTACTATCTAATCTGGAGTATATATATGAAAAAGCTCATCAAATTGTGTTGTCCTTTAAATACATGAAGTTTTTAGTATATCAATTTTACCTCAAAAAAAGCTGTTTTAAAATTCTGTTTTGTTTCTATACCTACTTTCAGCACATAGTTTTTATCCAGAATGATCATTTCTAACTGTAGCACTGTAGCACTGTCGTCCAATTGTTCATCAATTTGCTCGAGCGGACACCAGTAATGTCTCCATTGTGAGACTTGTTGTGACTGTTTTTGGCGTATCGAATATGATAGCTTGCCAGGCTCTGCTGTGCAGACGGGATACTCTTGGTAGCTTGCCGGGCTCTCTGAGAGGGGCAGAGGAATCGAACCCGGGTCAGCTGCACGCAAGGCAAACGCCCTACTCACTGTGCTATCTAACTATGTATGTCATCATCATCATCATCATCATCATCATCATCATCATCATCATCCCATTGATTGTCAAATGTCTTGAGCAGCCTCAGTAACGTCTAATATCTATGTCATATTAGGAACAAACATGATAACCTCTCAGTGTCTGTATTGCAACCCATAATGCCCAAAAGAAAAGAGAGAGGGGGGGAGAGAGTGAGAGACAGAGACAGAGAGAGACAAAGAGAGACAAAGAGAGAGATAAAGTTAGTGCCTGCCATGGGGGGGGGAGAGAAACTGGGGTCATTGGTGGTGGGAAATAGACACTGGTGGAGGAATGCATGTTGGATAATTATATGTTAGAAACCCAATTATGAACAGCTTTGTAACTGCATATCTCACAGTGACTCAGTCTATTTGGGAGCTCAGCCCTGGTTTGATCTCCAGCATCACAGCACTGCCAAGACCTGTCCCTGAGTACAGAGTTAGGACTAAACTCCAGGCACTCACAGGTATGGCCCACCCTTGTCAGTTTTGGAGTCAAGATTTTAGATTAACTGCTTTAAAGGAGACTACTCCAGTCAAGGACTTTGAAATCAGATATTTAGAGTCTGATGAACGACTTGGACCAATAAAAACCAAGAGAATCCCCGTTCTGAAATGTCTGTTTTTCTGGAAAAGCCCTGGAGCAATCTGGAATAGCATATGTTGAACAAAGAGTGCTCAGGGGATACAGACTTGGTGAATTAGGAGTTTTTAACCATATGGTCTGGAAATTCTCCTAGCTATAGGAGATTGTGGGAACTTTGATATTTTATTGATAGTTTAAAGCCACTTAAAATTTGCAAGTATGAAAATATCACTGTCTGGTAGGGTTTATTTAAATTACTAAATAAATATTTCATGTCTACTCTGGTCATTGAGTGCAAGGGACACAATTGCCAACAAAATTAACTCAGTTGTTCATCAAGCCTTCTTCCTATTATATTGTTACTGTTTAAAAGAGAAACAAAATTAAACAAATAAGTAACTAAGAAACTGATTACTAGTGAGCAAAGCAGTCTATGTACTGGGATAGAAAGTTAATACTGGAATATGAGGGAAGATAGTTAATGCTGGTTAAAACTGCCATAGGTTATATGTATTTCTATTTGGCTGCTTGAAAATAATAATGCCAGCCTCATTTATTTTTAATTTTATTTTGAGTAAATAAATCAACTTCACTAATTACACTAATTTTATTAATTAAAAAATTTCTATTTAACTAATTAAAAATAAATCATTTCACCCATGAATCCTCAATTTTCTCTTTGTGGTAGGCAAAATAATGATCTGGCAAAGATGTCCATATCTTGAGCTCGAGTGCTAGTGGACATGTTACCTTACATGGCAAAGAAGAGTTTAGTGTGCAGATAGAATTAGGTTTATTGATTAATTGACCTTAAGATAGTGAGGTTAGCTTAGGCTTAGATTATTCAAACGAAGACAATATAAGCAAGTGGCCCTTAAGCGCAGAGCAGGTAGATAGAAGGCAGAAAGGGGAGCCAAAGAGATAGTACAGTGAACATGGCATTTGCTTTGCACATGGCTGGCTCTAGTTCAATCACCACGCTTGTACCCCAAGGACTCCAGGAGTGACCACTGGACACAGAGCAGGAATAAACCTTGAGCACCACTAAGTTCATCACAAAAAACAAAAATAAACAAGAAAAAATCAAAGAAGGATGTGAGGTGAAAAACAACCAAGCGCACATTGTAACTTTCAAGATGGATGGTAGACGTCACAAACCAAGGAATGAATGTGTCCCTTCGAGAAGTAGGGAAAAGCTAAGATGCAGGTTTTCTACTAAAACTTCCAGAGAAGAATGGTCCTGCTAATATCTTACTCTTAGTTAGTAAATATCATACCAGATTTCTAATAAAAAAAACTCAGAGAAGCTAGTTGTAAGAACAAGTTGTGTTGTTTTATGCTATTACGTTTGTGGTCATTTGTTACAGCATACAGAGAAAACTAATCACGTCCCTCTCACTTCTATATAATCCAAAGCTCTGGCTTTCCTTTCCTATTCTTTGCTCATTTTTCAAGATAATCTATCTATGTTAGACATTGCCATATTCACCATTTTCTCTTTTCTTTGAAAAATTATTTCTACAGCATATAACCCTCCACGCCCCTCCCCTCCCTGCCCTTAGCCATCCTGGGGAAACTTATTTACTTCTTTTTAAAAAGTCACCAAAAGCCTGCTGATTTTTGAATACAAAACCTACCATTACATTCTCAAAAATTTCACCCATTCAATTTTTTATTAAATTTTTCAGAAATATTTCCCTGACTTCTAAGTCATGAAAGAGGAATAGAGACTAGAAATAGCACAGCAAAAACAAGTGGGTCCATTTTTTCAAATGAAGAAGCTTTGAGTCTTTTCTGTTCTGTTACTAAGAAGAGAAAGGAAGTGATGGGATATGGTCAAAGGTCACATATTTATTTAAAAGGATTGGGGTTAGAATGATGGTGCTCAGGAAACCTGGAGAGATCTAACATGTACATCTTGACAAACCCTCCATGTTCCAGAAGCTCTACTGGAGAGATGTGGTCTTTAGATGACAGAATAAGAGTTGTCCTTGACGGAATTCAAATTTAGAATGCTGATTAATGAGTCAAGTCAGCTGGAGAAAAACCTCCTTGTGTCTGTGCCCAGCCCCCACCCTCCACATTCAAATCCATCACCTGACCCTTCTTATCAGCAGCCTCCTCAGCTGAGCTACACAACTCATGGTATCAGAAGCAAGAGAGCTAGCTTGCCCATAATGGACTGAATTCTCAAAAATAAGATCGTTTGGATATTACTTTGTGCCCTCTTCACTATAAGGGAGTTTAATGCTAGGTTCTAATTAAGAGCAGAGAATTGCTGGAACACCACAAAAACTTTCTTATTGGGTCTTGCACTCAACACTTGGGAAAGGAATTTGTGGAAACCATCAAGACTGTTGGTTGGGATTTAAAAAATTTTTAATTTTTTAAAAAAATTTAATTTGGACATGAACTATATTTAAGATACCTAATAGCAAGTACTGCTTTTTTCATTATTCTTACTATTTGGCTTCTGGGCCGTACTTGGCAATGATCAGGATTTATTCCTGGCTCTCTGCTCGGGGATCACTCCTGGCAGTGCTCCCGGAACTGTATGTAGTGCTGGGAATCAAATCTGGGTCAGTTACATACAAGTCAAGAGCTTTGCCCACTGTGCTTTCTCTCTAGCTCCTGGCCTGTTCATTTAGAAATCTCAGCAAACCCACCTTTTTTTTCTCCTTTAAGACCAGTTTTTGTTTTCCCTTTCTCCAAGAAAAGAAACTGAGTTGTTTGTCCTTTAACAAGATGGAAAATTAATGGAGGTTGATTTACAAAAGCGTTTCAAGCCATATCCTTTTATTTGTCAGTGGGCCTGCTCTTCTAATTTGTGTTATATTGCTTAGGTCACCAGACAAAAAATAGCTTCCATCAGGTTCTAACAGGTAGAGAAAGCCACAGTGCTAGGCACACAGTCCTATCTCCAGTGTCCCAGAGGACAGAATGAGGATGAACTCAATAAGGCAGCAGCAAGGAAAATTTCAGCATAATATGTAAAAAAACCTTTCTCAGCAAGATTTCATATCAGTGGAGTATTGCCTTATGAGTGAAAATGACTTCTCCCAGGAAACTTTCCAAATATAGGAGGGCAGTGATAGAGGCTATGTGACAAGAAATATTGGATTGTGTTATCACCGAAAACCTCTCAACTCTATATCACTAATAATTCATATTACTCTCTGCTCCAAGTTTTCTGGCACGTGACTGATGCTAGGTTAATCCCCAGTGTTTCCTGAAACCCTGCCAGGGATGATCCCTGAACACAGGGCCAGGAGTAAAACCTTGAGCACTGATAGGTGTTGCCCCCCATCCAAACCAAACCAAACCGAAAGGCAAATGCAAATCAGTACTGAAAGTAGATGAATAATCTCAGGAAAAATACCCCTGATGACTTTGCTGCTGAGTTAAAAAGCATTTCTTTAAAAAAAAAAATCATGAGATAATTTAATTTGTTTAAAATAAATTAAAAATGCAGTTTTCCAAATAATTTAGTTATCTAAATAAATAACCCAGTTATCTATTATTTTGCTTGTTTACTGAAACCCTGTTAGTACACTGTCAAAAATACATACATTACAAAAATTTATGAAATGAGCAGGAAAGGGCTGGAGCAATAGCACAGCAGTAGGGCGTTTGCCTTGCACGCGGCCAACCCGTGTTCGATTCCTCTGCCCCTCTCGAAGGGCCTACAAGCTTCCAAGAGTATCTCGCCGGCAAGGCAGAGCCTGGCAAGCTAGCTGTGGTGTAATTGATATGCCAAAAACAGTAACAATAAGTTTCACAATGAGAGCCATTACTGGTGCTTGCTTGAGCAAATCGATGAGCAACAGGATGACAGTGACAGTGACAGTGGTGAGCAGGAAAATGTCTCATTCTCTTGAAGATGCCTGGTTACAACTTGTTAGGTAGTTTCCTGTTTTATTTTTTTGCACATACCACTGCATAGCACCAATTAATTTCAAAATAATGACAGATGACAGAAAAGTATTAAATTACATTTGCACTGTAGCACTAGTCTCGTTGTTCATAGATTTGCTCGAGCAGGCAACAGTAATGTCTCCACTGTGAGACTTGTTGTTACTGTTTTGGGCATATTGAATATGCCACAGGTAGCTTGCCAGGCTCTTCGGAGGTGGTGGGATACTCTTGGTAACTTGCTGGGCTCTCCGAGAGGGATGGAGGAATCCTACCTGCTGTGCTATCGCTTCAGTCCTATTTTGAAAAAAAAAAAATCCCACAACTAATACTGTTGATTCTACCTTCAGGAGTAATTTGTGAAGGACAAATCAATACGGTATCTTTATCAGTGCAAATATTCCCAGAGCCACTTGACCTTCCAACATTAATTGGACACCTATATAATCCTCATAAAGGGATTATATTATATTTTATATAATACATATATATTATATGGAGATACAAGTCAAGTAATCCACCTTGGGAATAAAACACTAAATATAATATCATCCCTGATGTCAAGGAGTTAATAGTCTGAGGAGGGAGAGACACACTTTATGCAGCTATTTCATTCTCATTTATTTTCATGACTTTCATTAACAAAGTGTCTGCAGTGTGTCCTATTCAATGAGCCTGAACTGAGGAAAGAGCAATTGGAAGCATTTCTGATCTGAAACAGTCAGAAAAGTAACTGAATGAGAGATGAGAGTGCTCCTGGTTCACAGGCTACCACGGGACTAAGTACACCCGAGGGGTAGGATAAAACGCTGGCTGTTGTGGAGGGGCCCACAGTGACTAGGAAGGATCTGGGGCCTTATGGGGTGGGGGCGGAGCAGGCCCTTTCCTCCTGCCCCTATGAGATGCCGAGTTGCCCCTCAGGCTGCTGTTGGAACTGCTTACTGGACAGATCGCAGAGACTCAGAAACAAAGCTTGGGACCCAGCGGCCTTTGGCAGAAATGCATCCAGACTACGCATTAGGTTTCCAGCACCGGACCACCCCAGGTGGCAATGGGTTTTGTGCCTTGGCCTATTTCCCCTGGCAGCTTGGTCACCGCCGCCATCTTCCAGAGGGCTAGGGACAACCAGAGAGGGGCCTGCAGTGATGAGGAACGGGGGCCTCATGGGATGGTGGCAGAGCTGGTCCTCCCCCCACCCCACATGAGACCCCAAGTTGCCACCCACGAACAAGCTCTCTGGCTGCTGATGGAGCTGTTTTTCGACCATGATCCCAGAGACTCAGAAACAAACCTCAGAACACAGCGGCTTTTGGCAGAAATCCCTCAAGATTTAATTATTAAAACTTCAGAATTCCAAAATCACACAGGCACAATAGAGGCCACATATCGTCATATCCAATTCATAATCAGCAATAGAAAACAAATTGTCTAATGTTGCCTTTTTGCCAGATCTGAGTGTTGGTAGTGTTGGGATAAAATTCCAAATAACAATGGTGGGTTTGGTGTCGAAATGTTGAATGTAATCAAAGCAGAAAGAGAGTAACGTGGAAATCCTCTGCCACACAGGTAGGGGGAGGGTGTGGGATGGGGAGGATATCGGGGTCTGCACTGGTGAAGGGTCGGTGTTTCATCACTGTGTGACTGAGACTTAAACTGAAAACTTGTAACTGCTCTCACGGTGTTTAAAAAAAAATAAATGCTGGCTTTTGTTTCTCTTCTTCTTTCTCTTCTTCTTTCTCTTCTTCTTTCTCTTCTTCTTCTTCTTTTCTTCTTCTTCTTCTTCTTCTTCTTCTTCTTCTTCTTCTTCTTCTTCTTCTTCTTCTTCTTCTTCTTCTTCTTCTTCTTCTTCTTCTTCTTCTTCTTCTTCTTCTTCTTCTTCTTCTTCTTCTTCTTCTTCTTCTTCTTCTTCTTCTTCTTCTTCTTCTTCTTCTTCTTCTTCTTCTTCTTCTTCTTCTTCTTCTTCTTCTTCTTCTTCTTCTTCTTCTTCTTCTTCTTCTTCTTCTTCTTCTTCTTCTTCTTTTTGCTTTTTGGGTCACACCCAGCGATGCATAGGGGTCATTCCTGGCTCTGCACTCAGGAATCACCCCTGGTGGTACTCAGGGAACCATATGGGATGCTGAGAATTGAACTCAGGTTGGCTGCGTGCAAGGCCAACACCCTACCCGCTGTGCTATCGCTCCAGCCCCGGCTCTTGTTTCCTTTAAAATTGTAATTCTGTTCTATTTTCTTTCATGTGGTTGTTATTTTTAATTCACTGTCACTGTCACTGTCATCCTGTTGTTTATCGATTTGCTCGAGTGGAGACCAGTAAAGTCTCCATTGTGAGACTTGTTGTTACTGTTTTTGTCATATGGAATATGCCATGGAGAGCTTGCCAGGCTCTGCCATGTGGGCGAGATTCTCTTGGTAGCTTGTCGGGCTCTCCAAGAGGGGCAGAGAAATCGAACCTGGGTCATCCATGTGTAAGGCAAACGCCCTACCCACTGTGCTATCACAGAGAGAGATTTTTTTAATAAATTTATTTATTTTTAATTAATGAATCACCATGAGGGTACAGTTACGGATTTATACACATCTGTGCTTATGCTTCCCCCATACAAAGTTCGGGAACCCATCCCTTCACCAGTGCCCATACTCCACCACCAGTAAACCCAGCATCCCTCCCATCCTCCCCAATCCCATCTCCCCCCACCCCACCCTGTCACTGTGGCAGGGCATTCCCTTCTGTTCTCTCCCTCTAATTAGCTATTGTGGTTTGCAATAAAGGTGTTGAGTGGCCACTGTGCTCAGTCTCTAGCCCTCATTCAGCCTGCAACTCCCTTCTCCCACATGGCCTTCGACTACATTATAGTTGGTGATCGCTTCTCTGAGTTGCCCTTTCCTCAGAATGTGAGGCCAGCCTCCTAGCCATGGAGTCAACCTCCTGGTAGTTGTTTCTACAATTCTTGGGTGTTAGTCTCCCACTCAAACAGAGAGAGATTTTTAACTTAACAGGTAAAAATATTTTCTTTAAAAAAACCCTTATTTTAGACTCTCCCTCGAGTATACCTATATCCATGCCTTGAGTGTGTATTAATAAATCCCTCTTCTTTTATCTGTATAATCTTTGAATTCGTTCTTCAACAAAGATTTTTCTAAAGTACTTAGGGCCTTAATCCTAATTTCTTTCTCCCAGGTAACACTAGGATGTAAAGTTACCATTTGACTAAATTCATCATTTGAATATAAGATCTCTGATCCTTACATTACAGATAGCGAATGCAGCAGAACCTCTGGTCTTACATTTGCTCATATTGAACTTTGTAGCTTCCTCTGTAGTCACTGACTTTTACGTCTGTGAAGTAAAAACATTGGAATCAAGCCTATTCTAAAATACTTTCCACATCTTATATGACTTTATGAGGGTTGGGGAGATAGGACAGCTGTTAAGATGTTTGCTATGAATGAGACTAATCTGAGTGAGCTTATAAATCCCAGCTCCACAGTGACCCCTGAATTATAGGCAGGGGTATTCCCAGAGCGTCCCTGAGTATGACTCAGCCTTTCATCCCCAGCTCACACCCTCACCCTTACCTCATAAAAAAAAGACTTTTTGATTCTAGGTGTAATTAAGTTTAAATACAGATAGAAGGCAGTTACTGGACAAGAAGGAAAACAGAGTTTTGGATTTAAAGGAGTCTGACTATAACCTGACCATTCATCTTCTATAGGGTTTAGGGTAGATGACTTCCCAACTCAATTTTTGGGTTTGGTTTCCTTGGCATATGATGCTGTATTAGAGTCAACTAGGGGTGGTAAATATAGTAGTGTTACATAAGTTAAAAAATTAAATTATAAGGAGCGGGAGCAACAGTATAGTGGAATGGTACTTGCCTTGCATTTCCTTGCATGTGGCTGACTGATCCCCAGAATTGCTTTTGGTCCCGCATGTTATGCCATAATGCAGAGTCAGTAGTAAACCCTGAGAACACCCAGGTGTGGTCCAAAAAAAAAGAAAAAAGAAAAAATATTATAAATACAAAAACTTTGCATCTTCAATTAATTCTCTTTTTTAATGGGTAATGTTTTGATATTATATTATGTGAATGACAAGAAAGCTTTCTCCAAGACCCTTCTTAGGGAGAGGCTTAATCTTTGTACAGTAAAGACATCCTGTGATAGGGTTGTATCTGAAATGGACCCTCTAGGGCTTCCTAATCTGTGATTTTATAAGTGGTAGTTACTTTGACAAATACTACTAGCTTTGTACTCTTAAGAGGAATGTGCTTTAGTGGACTAGGGATGAAAGACAGTTGGAGAGTCTTTGCTGGCCCAGTAGTGACTGGTAGATCAATTGTCCTATTCAATATATTGACTTGAGTCCACTTATCTCTATAGAAGACAAAATCATTCAATGACATCTAATTATTTATTGCAAATTAATACCATGGGGGTGAGAAGCAGGAACTTTGGATCCAGAATGGAAGTGGTACAAATGACAACTATGTCAAGTGCCCAGTAACAGACATGTATATAAGGAATTTGTGGTATATATACACAATGCAATACTAATTTACTATTTTAAAATGTAAAATTTTGACATATGTGATAACATGGATGAGACTTAAGCAAACTATGCTAAGTGAAATAAGTAAAACAAGAAAAAATGCTAGGTGATTTTACTCATGTGAGAAATATAGAGAAAGAAAACAAACAGATAAACATATCTTTAGATTCTTAGCAAAACTCAGATTATCATAAGAAAGGAGGGTGGAAGAAGATTGTGGTGGTGTGTATTGAGTGAGAATAATATGGTAACATACTTTTGAAGAGGTATGAACATGTACTCCTAAGATATAATGCTATAATCTAAGTTAAAAGATGACTTTTAATTACATAATTAAAAGTGATTAAAAGCAATAATAACAATAACCAACAATAGCAAATTGTAATTATGTGATCTTGGGCCATTTTCTAAAATGATCTGTTACTTGAATTTTAGGATGATTTTACAGTTAGTAATTGACATTTATTGAACATTTAATGTGTGCCAAACACTGAGTTAAGATCATTACATAATTTATCTCATTTGATATTTACAATAATTCTGTAACACAATTATTATTTTGACTGTTTCTCATAGAGGTAATTGGTTCATTGAAACAAGATTCCCAACAGGTCTGTGTCAAGATTTGAACCGAAGCAAATGTATTCTAGATTTTCCAAGCAGCCTAGTTTGATAACCTTTATGTTTAACTATGATGCTGCTTACTCCAAGACATATAAAAATTAAATCAGAAAATTTACATAAATTGCTCTACTTCTTATATAATAAATTTCAGTAAGAAGTGTGTATTTCTGTAATTTGTATCTAATTTATTCTTCTAATTATGGCCAGTTATGGTGGTGGTCACCTGAGAATTTAGACACAGACAGTAGTAGATTTTGATAATGGAATCTTCATGTAAAAGAATAAAAATGGCCCTTCAATACTAAACCAGCCTCATACTACGGCTTTTCCCCTCAAAAGTAGTCACACATTGGAATGTGTAAATGCTGGCCAAGTGTTGTACATCTTATTCAGCATGCCGATAAAACTACTCTTCATTTTCCAAACCCCCACAGAATAAAATATTTTTAAAAGGCCATACCAAAAATTGCTTTATGAGTTTATGACTCTATTAGAAAGTTGCACATTGACTATTCTACATAATCCTTGCTAGCTGAGGGGAACAGTAGAGTTTTCAGCAATAGCTTGATGTGGGAATTAGGGCCAGGAGGGCTTGCTCCCTTGTGTTTAGGGAACTGATCCATAATGAAAGACCCAAGGAGGGCTATAAATCCTAAAACTTCATGTGTGATGCATGATATTGCTAAGATGATAGAAGAGGGGTAGCTAAAGTTTACCAAGGTGGAGAAAGTCAGTCAAAATAGCATGTCTGCCCCTTTACAAAATAAAATCAGTTTTTCTTTCTCAGACACAGGCTCTTGCTTTTGTCATCAGATTTATCATGGTCCAAGCGACATGGCTGACAGCAAAGAAACAGGGAAATTGAATCTCAGAGGCAATGTTGACTAGGTAGTAGTTCTATTTTTAAGCCTGAGCATCACAAATTGATGTTGTATCTGGAACTCATCTACATGCTGATTATAAAGCAGTCACAGAATCCAAGGTGATGGTGCTTATCAGGGAAATTAATTACCTGAGTTTTTTTTCACATATTCATTTACAGAGATATGCTCTTTGCATAAGACTATGGAAATACTCATCATCTCTAGAGAGGCACCCCCAGGTGAGATAAATGACATGGAAATTCTCTGATCCTCTATTTGTTCTTTTAGGCGACTTGCTACTTTCAGACAGAGTATTTCCCATTAGAAACTCCCAACCGGATTATTTTTTATCCTACTCTCAATTTACCCATCTATAAACATTAAATAGCTTCTAGTCAACTATGTTTGAGGTCATGAAAGTCAAAAACACAGACCAGAGTAGATTACTACATTTCAGTAATTTTTTATTACCGTAGGGCAGAGATCACACACCTGTCTAATCCACATGCATGTTGTTCTAACACAGAGATGTTTTTAAAAATAAAATTGATAAGTCTTTAAAAATTAGTAGTTCTAGAGTTAGAGTCATAGTACAGAGGGTAGGGGACTTGCTTTGCACGTGGCCAACCTGAGTTTGATATCCAGCATCCCATATGGTCCACCCAGAACTGCCAGGAGTAATTTCTAAGTGCAGCACCAGGAGTAACCCCTGAGTATTGCTGGGTATGGTATAAAAGCAAACAAAAAAAATCCCTAGTGATTTTTATGAAAATCCATGTTTTGTTTGGATGGCGGGGTCCTCTTTAGTTGCTCCGGAGGCCCAGTGTTCTCTCCAGGTGATTCTCGGCCAACAAGACTGGTGGTCTAATGTGAGGGTCCAAGGATGGGGTGCTACTGGGACCTGAGATTACTCGTCACAACAGGTGGCCCTCAAGACTGCACGTGGTGATGTTCAGGGAGTCTTGTGGTGTTGAGGATCAAAGCAGGACAACGAAATGCAAGTCATGTGCCTTAAACTCTATACTATCTTATCAGTTCCCTGAATCCACATTTTTAGTTTCTTTCAAAGAGAGTGTGACTGTCAGCCTCCAAGTTCTCTCCATGGGTTGCAATGTTGCAACTGAGGAGCAGAAACTTTAGAAAACAAATGTGCCTTCCAGATGGCCTCAATCCACACACTAAGCTGCTCCCATCACTTCACCAAACTGGCTCCTTCCATTTCCTACCTCCATTATCCTTCCACTCTCTCGGACTGTACCTTTTTGAGTTCCAAAATTTGAGTTCCAACATTGTATTCCTATCAGTTGATAGTTGGTTCGGCGGAATTTGTTCTGCATTTCCCACAACTTTGTTTCCTGGCTTTTGCTCTTTGGGGAAACATATCAAAAAAAAGAACATTCTTCCTTTAATCCACATCCTGTTTTGGAGCTGGAAGGTCAACCCAGCCTGAATCCAGGTGGTCATATACTTTAGGCAGAGAAAGTCTGAAACACAGAACTTCTAGCTTCTAGGTAGGAGATAACAAACAGGCATTGTCTAGGAACACTATTTAAATAAAACAATGAGTTTTGTAACATCTATATGAGATGTGACAACACAATTCATTGAATTAAATATCTCTGTATAATCATATACCATGTTAGCAAAGATAAACTATAAAAATGAGAAGGCCAATGCATAGCTACGAGAAAGATAAGTTTAAATGGCATTTTTTATGTTTTTAAGAAATAATTTGGCAATATTTAAAACCATCTTAAGGTTTTTGCTCGTTTGTTGGCCCCATATTTGACTGCGCTCAGGGCTTGCTCCTGTCTGTGTTCAGCAACAATTCCTGGCATTGCACGGGGAACCATATGCAGTGCTGAGGATTGTACCTGGGTTAGCAGCATACAAAGCAAGCTCCTTACCCATCATATTATGTCTCTAGTACAATAATCTTAAGTTTTGTGACTTCAGTATAACTATCAAAACTCTATTTTAGGAGTCTAATCCACTATGGATAAACTATCATTTCATTCCACCCCCTTCAAAAAAGCATTCAAGCATTATTTAAGATAACAAGAAATTAGAAATATCCAAACACTCATTTTCCAGACAAGGAAAAATTTATGACATTAAGGAGCTTACGTTGCTTGTGATTGATCCTGGTTTATAGCCTGGTTCTACATCTGGTCCCCAGCACTACCAGGAGTCATTACTGACCATAGAACCAGTAAAAGTCCTTGAGTACTTCAGTGTATGCCCCCTCCAAAAAAAAAAATACTTAAAAATTTAAAAAAATCATAAAATCATTTTCCAACTAAGCTGTGCAACAACTAAGTTTTGATTGTACCCATTAGAAATACTAACAATGGAATACTGAGGATGGAATTTTAGAAGCACTGATAATCAAATAATAATAGAGATATTCATATAATAAATCACGGGTATTATTTTGTAAGGTTGCTGGAAAATACTTGACAGTACTAAGTACTATACTTAATGATCACTCTTTGTGTTGCTCAGGGTACCCTAGGAAGCACTGGGAATCAGATTGAGATTGAGGCACTGGGAATCAAATTGAGAATGGCCACGTACAAGGCAAAACTTTAAGCACTGTACTCTCTTCAGCCCAGATGTTCTATTTTAAAGACAGACTAAACAGCTTCATTCTTGGGATAATCTCATGGATATTTACATGTTTTAGTAGAAATGTGCTGCTAGTGGTAGTAGTAGTAGAAGCAGCAGTAATAATAGAAGTAGTAGTAGTAGCCATAATGTAGTAATAGTAGCAATCGTAGTAAACTTTAGACACATCTGTTCAAGTTCTTTTTCTCTGACCATTGCTGAGGCCGGGACTCAGTAGTATTGTTTATTCTATTTAAATTTATCAGGTCAAGGGTGAACTCTTGACACACATTTGAAGAAAAGTATTGACTTTCCCAATGCTAGGCTTATTCTCAATGACACGGAAAGAATAAAGTAAAAATTTGGACCTATGGGGTGGACTGCATAGGTTACATTTGCACCACCCGTTGTTTGACTGTCTGTATGCCCAAACAACGAAATGCTGGCAATTAGAAGGGAGAAGACTGGATTCTCTACTCCCTGAATTCTCATTTCCTTCCAATATTCAGTACTTGTCTCATATATGGCTCATCCACCTATGTAGTTTTCCTGTAATGTTCTCAGTGTGCTTTCCACAATTTCTCATTTTTGTTTAAATCGATTTGAAATTGGTTTCTGTCATTAGCAACCACTAGAATGTGGGATAAACAAATATATATATATATATATATATATACATAGAGAAGCAAATGCTTTCCAAATGTTTATGATTGTGAGAAATTGCATGCAACTTCTATTTTCTTCCAATATTTCTTTTGCATTACAGTTTTCTTAAGAGAGTAATATCATTTTCACGATAAAAGAAAATAAAGTACATTTTAAGGCAAGGAAAAATAATGTTTCTAGAAAGAATCATTGTTTCTTTCCTCTTGAAATAGAAAGAATCTTATTATAAAACATGCTACAAATATATCTTCAAGTACAACTCTAGTTTCAGCAGTGTAAAAATAACCCACTATTAGTTGGTAGAGTATTCATGTAGGCTCTTTCAAACCTTAGACTAATCCAACCCCAGACTGAGAGACAGGCACTGTTGGACTAAAGATAGGTAATACGTTCATTTTAAAAGCCTCTCTATCTATCTATCTATCTATCTATCTATCTATCTATCTATCTATCTATCTATCTATCTATCTATCATCTATCTATCATCTATCTATCTATCTATTATCTATCTATCGAATCATCATGAGATACATAGTTACAAAGTTGTTCATGGTTGGGTTTCAGTCATGCGATGTTCCATCACCCATTCCTTAACCAGTGTCAGTTTCCCTCCACCAATGTTCCCAGCTCTTCTCCCTCCACTCCCCCCAACAATCTTCAGTTAGTATAGGGACTTTTCCCACCTCTCTCTGTCTCTCTCTGTCTCTGTCTCTCTCTCTTTCTCCTTTTATGAGTTATGGTTTGCAACAGAGGTACTGAAAGGCTGTCATGTGTACTCCTTTACCCACTTTCAGCACTCAGTTCTTGTCCAAAGTGATCATTTCTAACCATAATTATCATGGTGGTCCCATCTCTTTTGTTTACTGACCAGTTCTTGAGGGAGCACTAAAGAAGAGCTTCTAAAATTATTCTCTTTAGGACAGCTCTGAGTGTGTCACTTGATGCCTTGAGTTGACCTTTAGAAATGATTGGAAACAAACACAGATGAAGTCTATATTTATTTATTTCATCTTGTCTGTGTTAGCTTATCCGAAGTGCCTGAAGAACTTTGAGAAGCAACCTTCTTTCTCTTCATGGCAAGGTTTCCATATAACAGTTGGCAACTATCTTAGGCCCAGCTGAGAATGAATCTGACAACTAAAAGAGAAAATAGTAAGATAACTGCAGAAATATAAAGCAGAAAATGTTTATTTAATCCATCCTGAAATCCAACTTACCCAGTTGCCTCCATTGTGGTTTAGCCAGTTGGATATCTTCTTTCAGAACCTGCCAAACCTGTGAATATAAAGTCACAACCGTATCATTTCACTTAGTTATTAAGATCTATCTTGGCATATTTATATTTCTCTGTCCCATACTTCCTTTCCTTTAATGTTACATTGAAATAACCCACTGTGTAGAACTTACTCAAAGACTTTAGTAAAGCACAAATCTGCCATTTCTCCTAGTTTGCTTTGATGATATAAATATATCCTGTATATCCGTTACCAGCTCCCTGGTCTCCTGTGCCGAGAGATACCCAAGCTTTCCTCTGATAGAAGAAACTACCACTCCTCCAAGAAATCATTTAGTCAATCTTGTCTTTATCTAGTGTCCCCAGCTCTGCTCTTGAAACATGAGCATCACTTGCCACTGTGAGTTGACCTTTAGATCCCATTGGGAAAGAAACGTAGATGCATTCTGTACTTACTGGTCTGTGTTGGTTTATTCCAAAGAGTTTATTTAAAGAGGCATAATTTAAGCAAAATTAAACCGAAATTCTTGTGTGCCATAGATTTCAGAATGAAGTGGGATAATCAACATCACTGATGATGCATCTGAAGAAAACTCAGTTGTGAGAGCCCTTAGGATGCCGGGTTTTACTAAGGCCTAGTCAATCAGTCCCACTCACATGAGAAATATTTATTCAAGGGCTTTCAACCAGTTTCACCTGCTAATCAGCCAAAAGGAAAAATGTAAATGGTAGAGAATGATTTAAACTCAGAGGCTACAGGAACACACCACAAAACACTTTTCCAGAAGCAAATTAAGGAAAACAGTATTTGAGACCTAAACTGCTTTTCTGACCCCAGTCCCATAGGCATGACAGAGTTTTTGAAAGATAGTTCTGACTTTCAGATAATGGAGATTCACGTGTCTAGTATAATACCTGTCGAGTCATAGGCATCAAGGACAAATGAGTCAGGTATCAGCTGGACTGTGATAATCATCCGACTTAAACAGCAGACAAATGTACATTTCTGGCACTTGAGAAATTCTGTGAAAACAAAGCTAATTTGGGGACTGGAGAGATAGTGTAGTGGGTAAGGCGCTTGCCTTGCTTTCAGCTAACCCAGATTCTATCCCTAGCTACCAGTGTTCCCTGAGTGTACATCCAGGGCAAGACCTGAGCACCACCAGGCATGGCCTCAAAGCCAAATAAATAACTAAAGCTGTTTGTTCAGAGTCGAATTGTCAGAACTGAGGCTAAATAAGCTTGTCACACATGGTAGAACAATGGAGTTGATGGAAGGAGTACCAAAAACAAAACCTGGTATGCTAATGGCACATGGAGCTCTCAGCTATTGCCAAGGAAACTAGTTATTGCCAGAGAAGCAGAGGAATCCGTATGTTGAGTGGGGCCAGAGTGAAGCAATTGCAGTTAACACTTTAATTCAACAGGATGCTCTGAAGGGGAGAAGACATCATTTTCTATTGCTTTGCAGTGACTCTGTAGGTAGAACAGAGGTGTGCCATTGGCAATTATTATGAAAGGCAATATTTAACCTTTGTCTTACTTGAGGAAGTGCTTTAGAATTTTGAATATAGTAGGTTCCATATTCCAGAAGGTTCCATATACACAAATATAAGTGTACATTATATGGTAGATTTTGTTTTATTTTTATTTTGGGGCCACATCTGGTGATACTCTGCACTTACTCCTGGCTTCGCTCTCAGAGATCACTTCTGGTAGGCATGGGGGAATTCTATCAGGTAAATTTTTATTTCCACATGCCTCTTTTTTACCATCACTTAAGGACCTTCACAAAAGTTAGTAAGGTTGAAGAGAACAGATATTTTCTCTTAAACATAGAAAAAATTAATACCAGCTGGAGAGATAATGCAGTGAGTAGAGTACTTGCCTTGCATGTGGCAAATTCAGGTTTGATCCTTGGCACACTGTGTGTTTCCCCAGGCAGCCCCAGGAGTGACTCTTAAGCACAGAACCAGGAGTAAGCCCTGAGCACCATCAGGCATGGCCTCCTGAACAAAAAATAAACAACAACAAAATTTACTACATATTGACCAAGGCCTTTATGTGCATGTTAATGGATTAAAACACAGAAACATTTGTTTAGAGAAAAAATAATAATATTATAAAAATCATAAAGTACAATGTATCCATGGGTATAATCCTTGATATTTTGCATCCCCCATTTGAAAATAGCATGATAGTTGATCATATCATTTTATGCAAACAGAGGGCTATTTTACTGAAAGATAATTGATAGAGGAATAACTAGGTAGGACTGAGTTCAGAGTGCACAATATGCACAGTTGTAAAGGGATCTGCATCTGATAGGACCCTGAGAATGTTTAATGCTGGACTGTTGCTGTTTGGTTCTTCTTAATATTCAAAAAATACATAAGGTTTCATTTTTGCATTCTATTTATTAACCTATGCATTATAGGTAAAATTCCCTATTCTATTATAATATATGTATGTATTGTAAGCAATACAGATTTGCATTAATAATTATATGTATAACTAACTTTATATATATAACCATGTATATATATATATATATATATATATATCAAGAGTCTCTTAAAATTTCCATTGCAAAGTAGTCTGACTTACCCCCTAGGCTTTTAGTTCCATTTTCTTGCTATTTTAGTAGGGACAGGTTGTCACTAATTTTTTCATAATCTTTTTCTTACTTTATTTTATGACTAAGGAATGGTTATATAAGATATATTTTACAGCTGTGTACAAGTTTGGTTCTAAGAAGTACATTTTCAGTTTTATTTTCAGTTCATTGATATTTTCTTCTCCAGCAAGTGAATTTTAAAAAAAAGAAAAGAAAAGAAAAAGAGATAAGGTGAAATACAGTGACAGCAGCAGCAGAGGATAAAATGAGAAGAGGGACTCACTATACTGGAATGACTCACCCTATATTCCAGGGAGACTGACAAATGATACAAGCCAAACAATGCAATGTCATAAAGCATTATAGAATGTTAATTAATTGAATGTCAACACAGGTTTATCCTTATTAGTTTTCCTGATATTATTCATTTACTATGTCTGACTTTCTCTTCAGAGTGCCACAAACTGTGATTGGAAAAATCCAATAGACCACATTGGGATAATAGGGGGATAATAGGGGGATTTATTTTTTAACTGAGTAGGAAGCACTAAGACTGAACGGAGAGAGACGGATGTGATTCAAAGTGGGAGAGCATGTGTGAGTCCCTGAATTATATCCCAATAATGTATTCCACCCTGTCCCCAACACTGCTGGGTGTAATTCTGGTGAGCCCTGAGCATTATTGCACCAAATTTGAACTCTGGACTATTTACCTAGATGTTCAGCATCAGTGGACCAAGCATTGCTGAGAATGGCACTAGATCACTGCATGTTAGGCCATTATTAAAATTAACCTGTATGGATAGGTAACCCTTTTGCTGAATCTGATAATGAACGTATTGGGGAAGCAAAGATTTGGCTCATACAGATGGAATGATATTTCAAGGACCTAGAGAGAATAGGGTTTTGCATTTCCTCCTATCACCTAAAGTGGCCCCAACTTAAGCACAGAACTTTCCTCTGATTCACTAAGGGAAGGGCCGAAGGGAGAAAAATAATACTATTTAAGTTTCACTGGTGAACATTCAAACTACCTGAATTGTCTAGTTTATACAAGAAGCTCCCAATAAATACCTTTCAATATAAATTATAATAGAGCCACCATTTGATCTGAAGTATGTATGTTTATTGTGTTGTCAAAGTATTATTGACTTCAGAATCCACAAGACTCAGTTATGTAGAAATTTGTTGTTGTTACTATTGTTTCCTAGGGGCTTCATCTGGCAGTATTAGATTAGAGGGCCACTCGTGATGCAGTGCCTGAGATCAAACCCCCAAGGCTGGAGTGTGCAGTTCTTTGAACTATATCTACAGCTCATTTTGCTTTTTTTTTTTCTTTTTGGGTCACACCTGGCGATGCACAGGGGTTACTCTTGGCTCTGCACTCAGGAATTACCCCTGGCCGTGCTCAGGGGACCATATGGGATGCTGGGATTTGAACCCGTGTCGGCCGCGTGCAAGGCAAACGCCCTACCCGCTGTGCTATCTCTCCAGCCCCGCTTTTGGTTTTTTTTAATTAAAACATTTCAAGATCTCTCTGACAGAGAATAATAAACCAAACATCTTTTAGCTTTTAAAACATAACCAAAAGATAAATAAACATGCCTGCACATACTCAGATGTACACATCCACAAATCATCTGGTGTCTCTTTTCTCCTACAGTTCTGGCTTTAATTTTCTTGTTTCATTGTAATTTTGGACTGGAGCGATAGCACAGCAGGTAGGGCGTTTGCCTTGCAAGTGACTGACCCGGGTTTGATTCCTCCATTCCTCTCAGAGAGCCTGGCAAAATACCGAGAGTATTCTGCCCTCACAGCAGAGCCTGGTAAGCTACCCGTGGCATATTCACTATGCCAAAAACAGTAACAAGTCTCACAGTGGAGATGTTACTGGTGCCTGCTCAAACAAATCGATGAACAATGGGACAACAGTGCTACAGTGCCATTGTAGTTTGAGCCTATCCTGTTTTTGTCCTTGTGGCTTGTCTTCCCTTTCCCAGCATGACCTTTCTTGTGTGCATTAGGGATCCTTTTGCTTCTATATTCCTAAACGACCTCAAATGCAAGATGTTTTGTGTAGTTGAGTTTTATTAAAGATTTGTGGTTTTTGAGGAAGACATACAATAGTTTGACCGGAAAATACAAAGTGGATATAAATGGCACCTTTTTTTTTCCCTTAAAATCTTTCATGAAACCCAACACTGATCGTTCTTGGTTACCATTTTTCTCTTCGGGCCTCTGTCTACCACCAGCTGGTCTTCCCTCCCTGCTCTCCTGTCTGTCTCACTTCTCTCCTCCAGTCAGCACTGGGCATTTCAAGTCTCAAGAGCTGACTCTGGAACAAGATTGGGTTACATGCATTGGTATGTCATGGTGGAGGGAAGCAAACACTGTGGCGGGGAGTGTGGAGCTGAAATGTTGAACCCATAAAATAATATTGCACATCATGTTTTTTCTAATAAAAATTTCAAAACATAAAGAAGAGCATGCATTTTAAATTTTATGTGTATGTGTATATTTTTTCTAAATTATTGAAGCAACTGGTTTACAAGAGTGTACATGTTCATAGGATTTAGGGACACAGTGTTACCACACCATGCTTTCCACTAAGTGCCAATATCTTTCTACTGCACTGCCTTCTCCTCTCCTCCCTCCACCTGGCAGTATACTCAGTTCTGCTTACAGAACACCAAAATTTTACTAATAGCCTACTATTTTGTGAAACTTTATAATCATATGTATATATTATATGTGTGTATATATTATAGTGTTATACTATATATATTATATACATGTTAAACTGTTGTTTTGGGGCCACACCTGTCAGATCTCAGGACTAACTCCTGACTCTCAGGGATAACTCCTGATGGGTTCAGTGGACCATATGGGGCCCTGGCATCAAACCCAGGTTGGCCCGCTGTTGTGACACAGAAGCACTAGAAATACAAAGATGATGGGGCCAAAGAACAAGTAAAGGGGTTGTGTGCACACTGTCCCCTGAGAACCACTAGGAGTTATTCCTGAGCACAGACCTAGAAGTCAGCCTTGAACATGGCTGAGTGTGGTTAAAAAATAGTGACTAAGCTTAGTCATTAGGAAATAATATTTACCATTGTTGCGTGAACGTTCGTGCAATCGGCGGCGCTGAGATAGGAACACGGAAGAAATGCATTGATTGGAGGACTAAGGCTCGCTCTGGCTCTTAGCAAAGGCAGAGAGCCTGGTGGACCTCCTTTTATTGATCATGGTACCTCTAAAGGGCTCAATATAGTGACGTCACCAAAGGCATCAAAAAATGTTACAGGGAGAACATTGAGAAAATGGAAACATTGTTTCCTTGTATGGGTAGGCCTATAGCCTGGGGGGGGGGGGGAAAGAATACAGAACTCAGAAGGGAAAGATACAAAACCGAAACTGAAACCTTCTACAGGCACCTGGATTTACATCCCAAAGACAAAGCTGGGCCTGCACTGAAATCTACAATTTGCAATATCAAAGGTCAGGCCTGGCTAACGCCATCTGCATGTCAAAGACCAGCCAGGCTTTTGTGAGAAGGAAAAACTGCTCTTTTCAGTATTTTGAAATTATTTTTCTGAAGGCAGCTTGAAGGGGGAAAATGCTCAGCTTCATCCAAACCAGTCAGGACACACGAGAAGTCTCGCCCATTTTCATGGGTCCCTATGTTCCTGTCCGCAGCACGGTACAGTATACATGGGCTCGCCCTGATAGCTCAGTCCAGCCCCAACAACCATTATGTAAAGTGATAATTTTTTAAATTGCTATGTTATTGAAGCAATATTTATACCCTTTATGTAATGATTTGGTGCCTTGGCAAGAGTTGCAATATTAGGGTTTTTATGTTTCCATTATTGAGATTTGATAAGACGTAGTTATGTACAGTATAGTCTTTCATAAAGTTTTTTACACAGTAGTGTGACCATTTTAACTTTCAATCCTCTTTTAAGTGGAGAATAAATTGTCTGGACAAATACTGCAAGGCACAGAACTTTGTACAATTACTTCTAACATTATAGTTATTACATTATAATTGCCTGTTAAAGTAATTTTTTTCATGAGGTTGTGAATGCCTTTATGGTTGCTACTGGATTGAATTCAACACCCTATTTTGATGTTCAACACGTATTCTAGCACATGGTAGATGTTCAATAAGATGTTAGCTAAATGAATCAATGAGTAAATGATCACTGTTTCTAAGAAACTAAGATGGACCTTTTGTAAGGTGGCCCAGTAAAAATCAGACAGCTATGCAGAAACTATAATCACCTTAGGGAAAGGACTTGTCCTTGTTTTAGACTAATTCCTACATTATTCTCATCAAATTGTTTGCAGTTTCATTACTTCAAATGAAAGAAACTTTTCTGTCTTGGTAAAGTGACTAATATTACTTATCAATGGGTGGACAGAAACATAATTATACATATCTTATATAATTATAAATATCTTCTGTAAAAGTAAGAGAATATTGGGTTTGGAGTACAGCCTTGCACTCTACTGAACAGTTTGATCCTGTTACCTTGTATGGTTCCTTCTATTTTAAACTCTCAGATTAAAGTGACAATAGGTTGGGCCTTCATCGATAGCACTCAAGTTAAGGTGCATGCAGGAAGCAGACCCAGTTTCTGTGCCTGGTTCTTCATATGGTCCCCATACCTTGAGCATCACAGAAGTGATACTGATGTCGGTGGGCCCCACGGGTGACTTTCGTGAAGCGGGGAGGAGAAAGACGGTCACTTTCTCTCCAACCGCCTCTAACACCCGGGACCCAGGGTAACTGGGTTCTTGTCTCGCTCGCGGAAAAGAATTTCAGGAGTAGACAAGCAGTGAAGTAAATAGATTTTATTTAGAAGGTCTTAGGGAAGGGGGAAAGGATAAGTGGAAAAGAAAAACCAGTAGGAGTAACGCGCTCAAGGGAGAACGCGGGCTTCTCCAAGGGTGGAGGAAGCTCTACACACATCCTAGCACTGGACACGAAAGCATGAAAGTACACATCTCAAGGGGGGGAGATGCGGGCGACACATGTGCTCGGCCACATGGCACAAGCAGCACATGGGCTCAGGCAGCATATGCGCGCCCTTCCTTTGTTCAAGGTGGCCTTTATAGGGTTTCTCCAACCTGCCCCCACATGGGGGCTTCTTCCCAGGTAAAAGTCCATTGCTAAGGAGGTTACCAGGGAGGTTGGGAGTGGTGATGGCCTTCTTTGGGGAACCCCCTGGGGAGGGGTCTATTGTCCTCAGGGTCTGCTGATGGTTTCTTCCGGGTCTTTTGTTTTCTTGAATCTGCACATCTTAAGAGTCCCCTTCCCAGAGACTCTGTTAAATCTCAATTTTCATTGCCAAGGGCCTTTCCCTATCTACCTGCCTACATCAATACATTCAGGAGTACGTCCTGAATCTGCCAGTATGACCGAAAAACCAAAACCAAGCAGAAATAAATAAATATGATGAGAATAGGTAAAAGGAGAACAAAGAGCAGGAAACAAATAAACCAACAAATATATTCTAAACCTACCACAAAACGAAAATTTCTATGAAAATGCTATTTTTGAAAAATAGGAAACTTCCCCTCCCCAACTCTGCCCACCCCCGTACTGCAGGGGATTGAACTTTAGTGACACACTGTGATGGGCCTGTGCTTGACCACTTGAGCCACATCTCAGGCATGGTAACATCTATCTTTAAATACAGTGTTGCTGGGGCCGAGAGATCGAACAGCAGGTACGGTGTTTGCCTTGCATATGGTGCCGACCCAAATTTTTTTTTTTTCTAAATTTTATTGAATCACTGTGAGATAGTTACAAGCTTTCATGTTTGGGTTACAATCACACAATGATCAAACACCCATCCCTCCACCAGTGCACATTCCCCACCACCAATATCCCCGGTATATGCCCCCTTTCCAACCCTCCCCCTGCCTCCATGGCAGACAGTATTCCCCATACTCTCTCTCTACTTTTGGGCATTATGGCTTGCAACACAGACACCGAGAGGTCATCATGTTTGGTCCATTATCTACTTTTGGCACACATCTCCCATCCCAACTGGTTCCTCCAGCCATCATTTTCTTAGTGATCCCTTCTCTATTCCATCTGCCTTCTCCCCTCCGCTCATGAAGCAGGCTTCCAGCTATGGGGCAATCCCCCTGGCCCTTGTATCTACTGTCCTTGCAGTCTTGCAAGTGGAGAGATGTTTTCTCCCCATTCTCCTTCCCCAAACTCTGCCCTCGGGCCCCTGTGCCTGCTCAGGCCCCACCTCCCCATGGCTCTTGCCCCTCCACCCACACGGTTTTGCTCTGATGAGATTTCCTCTCTGAGGGAGTATTTTGGTCCTGTTCTCTGTTCCCAAACAAATTCCCCTGGTCCTTCAAATCTGGTTTCAATCAACATAATCACAGTTGGTTCAGTGATATCAACTCTGCCTTGATTTGTGTAATTCACGCTGTGTCCTCCACCTCTCAAGCTGTCTTATGTATACATACTTAAATACATAGATATGTGTATATATTACATGTGATGCATGTCTATTGAAAAAAGATCCATTTCCCGTCATGCCTGTAATTCTTCTTCATCTTTTCCCAAATCAGTATCTCCATGCAGATCACCTAAATGGGGGCACGAAGCGGGGGTTGTTTTGAGAATCCCAGGGGCCCTCGTGATTTCATGAAGGACAGTCTCCCTCTAGAGAGCAGATGCTCTTGGTCCCCAATCACAAATCTCCTCTGCCACCAGGGGAGCTGGGAAGGGTGGGGGTGGTCCCCTTCTCCCTGACGCCGCATGGTGCTTTCACCTTCATTCCCATTCTGATCTAAGTTCTTCCTATCTGGAATAATTGAGATATGGAAGCTTTGACTCATGGAGGCCATCGAAGACAGGATGAGTTCAAACTCAGAAAATGTCACGGGGTGGGAGAATCTCAGTGTACTCGCCTCCTGCTGAATGCTGCCAGCCAGATCACGAGGATGCCCCAGGATCCAGTGAAGCAGGACTCTCTCTTCCCAAAAAACAGGAAGCCCCTCCATGTTTCCAGTCTGTGGAACCATTAATACCTACCACCTGAACTAGGGACTAAGGGCTGTCACTGTCACTGTCATCCCGTTGCTCAGCGATTTGTTCTAGTGGGCACCAGTAATGTCTCTACTGTGACACTTGTTGTTACTGTTTTTTGGCATATCGAATACACCATGGGTAGCTTGCCAGGCTCTGCCGTGCGGGTGAGATACTTTCGGTAGCTTGCCGGGATCTCTGAGAGGGACGAAGGAATCAAACCTGGGTGCCGACCCAAATTTGATTCCTGCCATCACACAGGGTTCCTCAAACCCACTAGGAGTGATTCCTGAGCACCGAACCAGGAGTAAGCCCCGAGCATCATCAGTTGTGGCCCCCAAACCAAAATAAATAAACATGGTGTTGCTGTGTTGGGCTCAGCCAGCAGGAACTGGGTTGGCCAGGAGCGAATCTGAATAGTGATTGAGGACTGAGGACTGATAATAAACACAAGGCTCCAAAGGGAAAAGGATCTTTGCCAGGGTGGTGTCCTTGACTTCATTGGAGAGAAATTTCATTCCACCCCTACCCAGGGGATTAGTCTCACCCAGGTCAACACAAATACCTGGTCCAGAATCCAGGAACAGTCCAAAGTACTTTAGTAAACATGGGCCTCCTGCCCCCCAAAAGATGAGCAAGAATAATTCAGAGGTCATTTTTCTGTTCCTTTATTGTCTTGGGACCAAAACCAGTGGTAGTTAGAGTTTATTGCTAGTTCCAAGCCAGGATTTACTCCTAGCAATGCTCAGCGATGCTGGGGACTGACCCCGGACCTCCTGCAAAGTATGTGCTCAACCAAGTTAACTCTCTCATTTCCAGAGTTTATTTATTTATTTAGCATTATTGGTGAAGACAAACCTGTTATCATTAATTCCAAATTCCCATCATTAGATTTAAAAGAGTAATACATTTCGATATGCTAAAAACAGTAACAACAACTCTCACAATGGAGACGTTACTGGTGCCTGCTCGAGCAAATTGACAACAGGATACCAGTGCTACAGTGCTACAGTGCAATACATTTACCTGGCACAAAGAGGCAGTCTCTGATTTCTCATTCATAAATCCTCAAATAAAAACACCAGATATTTTTGACAACTACACATATTAATTCATTCTACAAATATCTATTTGACTGCCTACAATGTGCCAGGCACAATTCTCAGAAGCCTGGGATACACAATAAATATTACTTCTTTAGTTCATATTCTCTATGGGGTAAACACATAACATGTCTTTAATGTAAGAAAAGACTTAATTGGATTATCTTTAAAAGCAAGTAAATATTCACAGAAAACAGATATTAGAGTACAACAAAGAGAGAAGAAGGTGTGATGGAGGTAGATCAGAATGACCCTCCTTGAATATGGTGAGATAGGAACAAAAATATAAAGTAAGAGAGGGCATCACATAAGGGAAAGCCCTATAATAGGGATTTCCTGGGATGAACAAGAAAAATCATAAAATCTAGAGTGGGGGTAGGGAGGGGGAATGGAGAAAGGGGGGAAGAGAGAGAGAGAGAGGGAACAAGAGAGAGAGAGATCATAGACACAACGGAAAGTTAGATCATCACATCATCATGAGATGGTAACCTTGCGTATCATCTCTGGCTTTTCTCCTAATGAGGTGAGGTTCAGACAGGGTTTTAAACCCAGGAATCATAGAATACAATACATTTTAAAAGATCACACCATTGGGCCCAAGAAATATAATATAGGTTTAGTGCATGCCTTGCAAACTGCCAATCTGGTTTGATTCCCAGGAACACTTGGTCATCTGAACATCACTGGGCACTGCTTGGAGGAACTGCTCCCTTCTGAATGCTCTTCTGAGAACAAAGGGCAAAGCAGGGAGACTCCTCAGATTACTGAAGTCAGAGAAGTAAGAGCCAGGTGCTGCATCAGGTTCCTCTCATGTCAATGTCTCAGATCTTTTGTTTGTGTGTGGTTCTTACACCACACCTGGCTGTGCTCAGGGTTTACTCCTGGTTCTGTACTCAGGTATTACTCCTGGCCATGCTCAGGGCAAGTTTCCTGCCCAATGTTCTATTTCTCCTGCTCCTGTCTGAGAGTTTTAATGTTTGAGCTGTTCCAGATCTTGTGGCCTCTCAAGGGCAATGACTCAAATTGAAGATTTGATGGGTGGGGAACTCACAGAAAATAATGGTCCTGTCCTGAGTTAATGTCTAGCCTGGGGTGGTTGCTTTGCTGCTATTCTAGACACACCCCTCCCTCCCTGCCTCTCTGTTCTTCTCTCACCCCTCTGATGTCCCCCCACCCCTACCCTACCCCCCCACACACACACACATACATTACACCAGAGATGCAAGCTTTTCTGAAAAACAATTACTGGGTTTTTGTTATTATAGATCTTTCCTTATGTTCTCAAACCAATTGATTCTTGAACCTCCTTTAGACCTTGGAGCCTCAGAACTTGGCTCTGGAATGGACCCCCTTTGGGGGGATGGAGTGGGAGCCAGTATAATACTAGCCTGACCACTGATGATGCTCCCTAGAAAACAAGAGTCCGGATCTAGAAGTCCAGGGTGGGGAATTTGGTCTCTAGTTCTGACTCTCCTGAAACACTAGACCTGCTATCTGCCTCCAGCACTTGGGAGTAATGAGTTGTCCAAAAAAGCACTTTGAAAATATATAAAAGAAAAGTGCCTCATCCATAAACTGAGGAAGTATGGGAAGGAAAGATTTTAAATTCCATTAAGAATCCCTGGGGGAGGGGGTGTTAAAAAAATAATCCCTGAGTCACCCGTCTTCTTCCCTTCTTTTAGTCCATACTGTGCAACTTTAGCTCAGTGGGTTTTCTAAATTGTTCTGTTAATTTTAGCTGTTTCTAGATAGATAGCCGTATTCTAGGTGAATCATCAGGAAAATTGAGGATAGAGCAAATAGCACAGTGCTCTGTTGTGAAGCACTTAATCAGCTCTTTAAAGAAAAGACAGTCAAGGTACCTTTTCATTACATGGGTGTTTCTGGATAATATAGAATGTATATGTGTGTATATATAGAATGAATATGTCTGTGTACATACAAATAGAAAAATGTTTGTGTTTCTATGTACATACACATATAGATATATTTCTGTGTATGCATCAACAAACATGTACTTATACAAGTATCTATATGGGTGCGGTGTATGTGTGTGGATGATGGAAATACAGAGTAACTTTTCTTTGTAAATAGTTGACTTTTCTGTTTTCCCAGTCAAATGTAGTCAAACAATACCGTTAGGCATTTATCACATAATACTGATGTTATTTTCTCTTCTTGATTTGATTCCTCTCTGTTTTTGGTGCAGGGAGGAGGATTTGTATATTGTCAAAGTGCAAATGTGATGTGACAAGAAAGGGTTACTTGTTTGATCTATCTAGGGCATACAAAGCAAATAAATATTGCCTTATATGTTCATGATCTGAGGTATCAGCTTGCCCCTCTTTGGGAGATTTTATCGTTTTAGATTAAGAAATCTATTTTGTAACCTGTTATTAAGCCAAACATTTCCCCCACATTATGATAACAAAGGGTCGTATTTTCCTGTCCTTCTCACCCCCACATGGTTCTGCCTTTGATGTAATGTGAACAATAGAACTGCATTTTTATCTTCCCAAGAACACAGAACCAGACTTCTACCATGCAAAATGGCATTCAGCTCGAGGTATAAAGAAATGGCAATGATGAGCAGAAAGCATAAAAGATATCCTGGTATCATCACCCAAAGAATGTTTTAATTCATTAAATGCCCTGTTCAGAAAGCTAAATAATTCTCCAGTTAGACGTTTATGATGGTTCTTGTGATTAGATACACAAAAAGATCAGATATGCTATTTTTATTCTCCCCTGTAGTCCCCACAATGTCTGAGTAATTGTTTCTTGAGAAATATAAGTAAATGAATGGCTGGACAAAATAATAGTTGAACTTTGAGAAATTAGTTGTGAAGACAGAACAATAAGATGTGAAGAGAGCAAGCACCCATATTATTAAGATCAGGGTATCTCAATCTTGGCATTGTGACATTTTAGGCAGAAAAAAATTAATTGGCCGAACACACTTGGCTGGCGTCAGGTCTTACTCCTGATTCTGCACTTAAGGACCACTCCTGGTGGGCTCAGGGGACCATATGGGGTGCCAAGGATCACACTCAGATGGGCTGCATGCAAGACAGTTTTCCTACCTGCTGTAATATCACTCTGGCCCCAGGTAAAGTTTTTGACTTCATTTTTTTATGGGGTTTGGGACATAGTTTGCTGCACTGTGCATTATAAGATGTTTAATAAAGTATTATTCTGTCTATAGATGCTACTAGTAATAAACATGTCTCCATTGCTAAACAGGCCAGGAGTTATGGATTGAAGTGTAGGGAGGAGGGAGAAATTTATAGTTCACTTTGCTGAATGTAAATAATGTCACTTAAAAGAATGGAAATTAATAAAATGATGCCAAGCATAAAGTAGGCACTAGACAAACATTAAATATGGAAATAGATAAATGAAAGAATGAATTAAAATGGTTTCTCTATTTATATTTAAATTCTTTTCAGCAATGTTTATTGAGACTCCAGGATTTACAAAGTTGTTCATAATAGAGTCATATCAGGCAAACAATGTTCCAATACCAATCCCATCACTCATGTCCCTTTTCTCCACCAATATTCCCAGGTTACTGCCACCACAAAGCTTGCCTCCTTGGCAGGCATAAAACAAATTTATTTCATATTGCTTGGTCCAATAAAACTTAAAGGGATGGAAAATAGAATTATCATAAAATTCATAAATTAAATAAATTTGTGATGATTAATTGCTAAAATTTTTTAACCTTTTTAATCTAATAGAGAACAACCACATGCACCATTAGTGAGTGCCATACTCAATGTCCCATAATGGAAGTTTCTCCTATTCGATAAAGGAGTCTTTTTGAGTAAAGTCAGAAAGAGAGGGACAAATATAGAATGACTACATCCATTTGTGGGATATATATGGTAGGAGCGATAGCACAGAGGGTAGGGCGTTTGCCTTGCATGCAGCCAACCCGAGTTTGATTTCTCTGCCCCTCTCGGAGAGCCCAGCAAGCTACCGAGAGTATCTCGCCTCCATGGCAGAGTCTGGTAAGCTACTTGTGGCATATTTGTTATGCCAAAACAGTAACAAAAAGTCTCACAATGAAGATGTTACTGGTGCCTGCTCGAGCAAATTGATAAGCAACGGAATGACAGTGATACAGTGATAGATATATATGTATAAATCTGTATTTATATACAGATATATGTATATATAAAGAGAGAGAGAAACCGTATTAAACTAATATCCAAGGCCAGGGAAAATGGACCAGGAGGACTGGTCAATGGTTGGTCAATGATGTGGGAGATGGAGGGTAGTTAATATAGAGGAGGGTCTATTATGACAATACTAGTTGGAAATTATCACTCTGGACAAGAACTGAGTGTAGAATGTAGGTAAAGGGATATAGGTAATAATCTTTTAGCATCTGTATTGCAACCCAGGATGCCTAAAATGAGAGAGAGAAAGAAAAAGAGATAAAGAGAAGAGAGGAAAGGCACACTGGAGTCAGGGGTGGCTCGAAGGGGTGGGCAGGGAAACTGGGGACACTGGTGCTGGGAAATTACACTGGTAGAGAGATGGGTGTTGGAACATTATAGGACTAAAACGCAATCATGAAAAATTGTGTAATGCTCTAGCTCATGGTGATTCAATAAAAATAAATAAAATTAAAAATTAAAAATATTAATGCTTCTTGTCTAACTGGCTTCAAGGCTATGAATTCCCTAAAGTTGTTGCCTATATCCATGAAGGTTTATACAGTTCCTTCAAATCTGAATGATAATCCAGCTGGATAGAGAATTCTTAGAGCAGTGTTCAGCTCATGTGTTTGTACTCTCTCCTTCCATTTTCTTTTGGCTCATAGAATCTCATTTAGTGGATATGCAATACATTTTATGGACTTTCCACTGTATGTAAGTTCCTTTTTTTATCTTGCTGCTTTCAATATTCTGTCTCTATCTCTAGATATAGTCCTTTTGAGTGAAATGTGTCTTGGAGTTTTCCTACTTGGGTTTGTTTTCACTGAGTCTCTTTGAGCCTCTTGGATCTCAATACCTATTATCCTCAGCTCTGGAAAGTTCTTATCGCCGAGTTTTTTGAACTGTTGTTTCTTTATCACACTTGCCTTCCTGTTCTTCAGGGACTCCAATGATTCTTATAGCGTTCCTCTTGAACTCATCCCATAGTTCTCTGGTCTGCTGTTTTTTTCATTTCAGACCATTTTCTACCTGCTGCTGTTTCCTAATGGTTTCCTCCTCATCTTAGAGATCCTTGTTGTTTTGCTCAGTGTCTGTTTTTCTGTTGTTCAGATTGATTTTTTAATATCACCTATCATTTTCCTTATTCCTGTCGTTTCTGACTGTAGCTGTTTTTTTAATTTTGACTCTCATAGTTTCTTGTGTTTTGCTGATTACTTGCACTATTGTTTCTTTGGACTCATTAAATATCGTATAATAGTGTCACTGAACACACTGTCTGAGGATATATTGGATTTGTTTATGTCTTCAGTGATATATATTTTTTTGCTGTATGTGGGCTTCAATGTGTTTTTTCGATTTCTTTTCTAATGTTCCTGCTGTGCTGGAGATGAGTCTTTCCTGGAAGTTATTGAGGAATTGAGTTAGAGGTTGCTCTCTGTCTTCTCTGCCCATCCTCAGATGGTGGAGCAGCAAGCAGAAGGTTGGGCAGGAGCTGTGGTGTGGGCCCTTAATATGCACACATACTAAGCACACATAGGTTGGGTATTGGGGCTGCTGGGACCCAACTGGTAGGGAGAGGCTGTCCTCCTCTCTCCCCACACCCAACCATTCTGGAAAAGATCCAGTGATATCAGCCAGAAGCAGGTCTCCCCTGGGATGGCAAAGCATCAAGCAGATGGTCTACAGTGGGTTTTCCCCCCTCAAAATTTAGTGTTGAGGATTCTTTGTAGGTTAACCGAACCCTGAGATTAAGATTACGGTTGCTCTGTATTTTTCAAGAATATTGTAAGGCACAATATAAAGGATTTTGGTCAGATTACACTTGTCCTTTTATGCAGGATATTTATTTATGTATTTTAAATTCCTTCTGCAGTTGATTACTCAATCATTATATTAAGTGAAGAAGTGAAAGCTCTTGAGTAAACCCCTCTCCTCCTGTGATTTTAATTCTGTCTATTTAGTTCATTGAATGCTAAAAAGGTATGGATTAATCTTTTTTTTTAATTCCAGTGTAACTTTCAAATATCTCCTGTTATAAGAATTTATAGCTCCCAAAAAATGAGCTTTGAAATAAATACTTTATGCAACAGTGCCCCATATACATTCTAGGTTGGGATGTATAAAATTGTTTTTCTCATTCAAAAATGGTCAAATATGGCAACCTCAGACATATGAGCTTCACAGACTCTGAAGTCACATGTAGAGGGGTAAGAGAAAATAAACACCTACCATTGGAAGATAGATCAGATAATACCAAATGTCAGCAGAAAAAAGGTGCTAAAGCTAAGAGCTGCTAGATGAATTCTTCAGCATTTTATGTTAACTCTTCTCCAGGAGGCTCAGTATTAGATCTAAAGATGGTAAGAAGCCTTTTATTTAAAATACACATCAGAGCAAATCTGCTCCCATCTTTCTTACGTACTTATTTCCCTCCAGTTTATAGGGAATTCATTGGCTATATATATATATATATATACACATATATTTACATATATATACATATATATCCTCATAGACAATTGTATAATTCAATGTTAAAATATCTCAGTTAACGGAAATGATGTTTTTGTAGCTTTGTAGCACATTTTGGTTTGGTTTGGTTTTGACCTCCAAGCTTAGATAAATACCACAGGTATTTGCCTATGTCCAAACAAAAGACTTACAGAATGTGTTGTCTCTGGAAATAATGCTTTTCAAAATACAATGCACTTGTATAAATGATTATTTCTTGTTGTTAGATATGAAAATGATTATATTTAATCTATTTTTCTGTATGGGATTTACTTATTGTTTAAATTAAAAACATTTATTTTCACATATGGTTGTATAGAGACCTACACTGTATTTTTTCATTAAAAAATCAAAATAACACAAAATGCCTACAATTTAATAAGTAAAAAAGGCAGTTACAGATCATTTTCTGAAAACATTAGTAAGAGAAGTTCTTTGTGGTAACTATAGATGGATCTGAGTAGTGAAATGTAAAAGTTACAAAGGACATCTTTTGTCCCTTCATTTTGGGGCCACACCCAGAAGTTCTCAGTGCTTTTCTTAGCTCTATACTTACACTCCTGGCTGTGTTTGGGGGATCACATGAGATGCTGGAGACCAAAACCAGTGCATCCAAATCAAGCACCCTAACTCCTATATTATCATTCCAGCCCCTACCAAACTTCTTCAAAATTGTTCTTTCTTTATGTACAATTTTTACTGGTAGAAACTGACTAAAAATGATTCAAATGTTGCATTCAATTTCTCTTACAATGCTGTATTGACTGCAGACAACTCTTGAACTCATCAGAACTTCAGTTCTTCAGACTTTTGGATATGCTTCAAAGATAGCTACATCATCACTTAGATCTGTGATAACTCTTAGCTTCTCATGATGTAAACTCAATGATATTGAAACTGTAATTAGTTGAACTTTCGTTTCTATTAGCACAGCTATTATGAAGGCTGTATAAACTTGAGAATTTGAAGGCATAATTTTCTACTTATTCTACCTCTTTTTACTGTATTGCAGGTATTTTAGCAATAGAGTAAATCTATTATTCTCACATTAAGGTCCTCAAATCAGCATTTTAGTGCCATCTGGTAATTTGTTATGAATGAAAATTCTTAGGCATAATTGCACACTCAGTGAATAAAAATCTTAAGGTGGCAACCAGCAATCTGAATTTTTAAAAATTCTACACATCTGATACTCATTATAACCTAAGAATCATCATATTAAAAATGTCTTTGGAGGAAATAACTCCCCCCATACTTTAAACCAAAGCTTAATGATAAATCAGGATTTTCTTCCTTACTCTACAAGACATCAGTTAAAATAGCTGGATAGAAAGATGAGTTTACAATAGTCCTCAGTGATTACTAATAATGATATGTTTAAGTGAACATTTGTAATATAAAAACATCTTGAAAAACTTAAGAAATTTGATTAGAAAATTATGTAGTTAAAAAATAGAAAAGAATTATGTAGTCATGATCCTCTACAAGCATGGGAAAGACTCTGGTGTAGCACTTCAATCTATGGCATTCTTTGTGTGTATGTGTTTAATAAAATAATATATTTAGGGAACATGAATGGGGAGGAAGGGAGGAGGGATGGATGGAGAGAGAGAGAGAGAGAGAGAAAATGCCTGTCATACTTTCATATTTTCAGGGGGTGGCAGGAGGAATAAGAAGGATGTTGGTGGTTGGAAATGTACATTGGTGGAGGGATGGGTGTTGGAACATTGTATGACTGAAAATCATGAATCCTTTGTAAATGCATCTCACAGTGACATGGTGATTCAATTAAAAAAACATTTTTTTAAAAAAAATGAAAGAAAAACTGCTGTGAAGTTTCCTTGAGATAAAGATAGGGACCCATGAGTCCGTATCGGTGGCTGTGGTATTACAGGCTTTAAGCAGCACAGCTCCTGGTTAGACTGAGAGCCACAGCAGGTGGTTCCATTGACCCCTGGAGCAGCATGCAGGAGGCCCCCATAGTAGACGCTGAAAGGTAGATCTTCCATGTATATAGCCATCCCACTTTTGGACATCTCACTGAAAAGGCAAAAGATGAATGTTGTATGTTTTCACCTCCGTGGGTGTAAGGATATTAAACATAAGGAACAGAAAAAACATAACAGACAGACAAAGGAGAACGTTGATAGCAGATCAAAGGTACTTGATGAGAGGATAGTGGGAGGAGGTACATGTAAAACAAAGAGTGACAAAGGCCATGTGAAATGTTACTTTTTCACACACAGAATACTTCTGTCAGAGAAGGTGGTGCTTGCACATTTGATAGGGTTTAAAGTAGGAAGCAACCAATCTTAGAGGGAAATACACATTTTTTACAGATATTTATATGTATATATATACATATATATATAAATCACACAAGGCTCAACCCTTAACAACATGTAAATGATCTCTTATAGAAGGGTTTAATGGCCCCTGGATGAAATACAACAATCTCCACACTCTTTGCTGTAAGGATACTTTTTTGTAGTATTTTCAGTGGTTTTTCATAACAAACAATACAAAATACATTATTTCGGTTCTGCCTTGGGGCAGGAATCAGGGTTCGGGATGGCAAAATCCAGAATATGGTGGTGGGATTGGTGTTTGAATATTAAATGTAATAAAATATTGTGAACTACTTTATAAAATAAAAAAATCACTAGTATCACTTGTATCACTTGTCATCCTGTTGTTCATCTCGAGCAGGTGCCAGTAATGTCTCCATTCATCCCTGTCACGTGCTAGTGTAGCCCCATGGAGTCGGCTCGTCCAGGAACATGAAAAGCCTCAAACCGTTCATTCAGGGTCTTGAGGAAGAAGTCTGACCATCTCATAGGTGGGCAGTTACGCGTTCTTTTAACATCCTGTGGAATCCAGTTGGTAACAGCTCTAGTCCAGTGGTCGTCTCTGAATCACATTATGTATCCGGGCCCATCGGATATTCGACGCCTTGGCAAATGAGACAGCATCCCTGATTCTTGATCATGGACAGAGATCTGTAATCTGGATTCCTTATCTCACTTGAGTGAAACGTGATATTCCAAGCATAGCCATTTTGATTCATCTTTGGAATATCTGAGTAGCGTTCTCAATCCTGTTTTCATAGGGCCCACATCTCTGAGATGTAAGTTAGTGCAGGAAGAATGGTGGAGTCGAAAAGATGTGCCCAGAGCCTTGTCCTCTTAACCACTTCTTCAACACTCTTGAAGGCGTTCCACGCTGCTCTTTTCCTCCTGCGTAGTTCAGGTGCCAGTTCGTTTGTCATGTTGAGTTCTCAGCCTAGGTACACATAACTGCTGCATTCAGAGATGTTCATTCCATTGAGGGCAAATAGAACACCAGGAACTAGTCTGTTTCTCATAAACATTGTCTTCGTGAGATTCAGCTGCAGTTCAACATTTTCACACGCATGGTCGAAGTCAGCCAGCATTCATGCCACTTGGCTGATATTTGGTGTTATAAGAACGATATCATCAGCGAAGCAGAGGCGGTGTAGTTGCCGACCATCTATCTTCACTCCCATTCCTTCACATTCCAGTCGTCCCATGATGTTCTCAAGGGTGGCATTGAAGAGTTTCGGTGAAATGGTGTCACCATGCCAAACCCCTCTCCTTATGTTGATGATCACTTCTATGTAGAATGGTGAGATCCTAATGGTGAATCCGTAATACAGCTCATGGAGGATCCTGATGTACGGAGTTTGAACACCCTGTTTGGCTAGGGCTTCAATGACTGCTTCATTCTCAACAGAATCAAAGACCTTCTTTAAATCAATGAACATTAGACAGAGCGGTATCTTGGTATCTTGAACTCTCATGAAACCTCAATGAGCTTGGTCACCATGTGGATATGTTCGATCATGCTGAATCCTTTTCGGAAGCCTGCTTGCTCACATGGTTGTACTTTATCTAGTACATAGTTGTACTTTGCCTAATGTTCTGCCAATCCTATTCAGGATGACTCGAGTGAATAACTTGTAAATGATGGACAGCAGGCAGTTCAGGCAATAGTTGCCAGTGTCATGGATGTCTCCCTTCTTGTACAACAGGACAGATCTGCTGGTTTTCCATTGGGAAGGAACCGTGCATTCAGACAGGTAGCATGTGAAGAGCTGAGTACTGGTGGAAGAGTCTTCAGGTGTTCATATCTGACCTTGTCTGGACCAGGTGCTGTACACTTTTTTATCAATGAAATGGATTTCAGAAGGGAGAACTCTGGGAACGACATATCCATCCTGCAATATTTGGTATGTGGGCAGGTGGACGTGGCTACCAAAGAGATCAGAGTAGAAGTCATGGATAACCTTTTCCATTGACCTTCTGGAAGATGTGATAGATCGATCAGGATATCAGAGGGCAGTCATCTTGGTCTTATAGTTGACAAAGGACAGGCGGTGCTTCGAATACTTTTCCCCGCTTCTGCTGCATCAGCCAAAACTGCTGCTCTTCTCTGTTTGAGGTCTTCCTTTATCTCTTTTCTGCACAGCTTTGTGAGCTCTGACATTACCTAGTTATAATAATAAAAAAATTATTAAATTTGTTTTGGTGATCCAAACCCTTTCCCCCCAAAAGTAATATACTTATTTTCTTTTGATCCATTAGTGGACATTTGCAGTATTTACATTGTTACTATAAATAGCACAGTTACAACGAGCTGTTAGAAACTTTTGTTGTAATACTATTATGAACATCATTCCATGCAGGCATATGTTTTCTCTATCTTTTGATTCATGTCTGAGTGGATTTTCTGGGTTTCTTTGGTAGATCTATGTAGAATGTTGGAGAAGCTGCCAACTCTTTCTGGAAAGCAACTATCCTATGTGATATTCCTAACAATACATGAAGTTTTCTCTACACATTATTGCTTGTATATTTTGAATAAAGCAACTCTAGCAAATATTTAAAACAAAGAAGGTGGTGCTTGCATGAACTTTTGTTATACCATGAAAGAGATTAAAGTATTTTTATAAGGTTGATATTTCTGGTCACAATGACTCCTGAAGTGATACTTTTATTTAAACCGTGTAATTCAGAATGAAGGAGATTAGTTAATATTTAAGGTTATGGAATCACATTTCTAGGATTTGAGACTTAGTTGGACAATATGATTTTAGACAACTCCTGGAAACTCAATGACGGGTCATTTTGTTAGCACAAAAGTGGATTTTCCTGTGCTGGCAGGCTCTTGAGATTGTATGAAAGATTTGCATATAAAACTCAGTAGACGAGAAGTTAGAGTTTCTTATACAGATAAAGCTAGAAGGTCCCTCCCCAGATGTCTAGGCCTCTCTTTTCACCTGAGAATGACTTCCCTATCTGCCCCATACAGTCTACTTGCCTCCCGTGAATGAAATCACTGGTTCTGTCCAACGCTGTCCTGTCCTGAGAACAACTTCCCTTTCTTGTCCCTGTTCTGCTCTCTCTATCCTGTGTATGGTGTCCTTGTCTCTGGCCGTGACCACGTGTATATGGGTGAGACTCCTGTGCTCAGTACCTTGGCACTGACTGGGCATTTGAACCCTGCCTGAACCTGAGCAGTCCCAGGCATCAGAGTCCTGCCTATCTATCTGGCCCAGGCTTTACTGAGCCCCTTGTCTGGGCGTGCTGCCCTACCTGATCCTGGAAGGCTAGGAAAGATGAGAGAATCCAGAGAGCACTGGGGCAGGGGAGACACAGAGAGAGAGGAGAGAGACAGAGACAGAAACAGAGAGACAGAGAGAGAGCAAGGGGAGAGGAGAGGAGAGGAGAGGAGAGGAGACGAGGGGAGGGGAGGGGAGGGGAGGGGAGGGGAGGGGAGGGGAGGGGAGGGGAGGGGAGGGGAGGAGAGGGGAGGGGAGGGGAGAAGAGGAGAGGAGAGGAGAGGAGAGGAGAGGAGAGGAGAGGAGAGGAGAGGAGAGGAGAGGAGAGGAGAGGAGAGGAGAGGAGAGGAGAGGAGAGGAGAGGGGAGGAGAGGAGAGGGGAGGGTAAAGAGGGGAGAGGGAAGAGGGAGACTTCCTTTTATATGCTGCAGAATCCCACCCCCACCATTCCATTATCTATGCTGATTGTCTACCTGTTCTGTGGGTGGAGATTTAAAGTGATCAGGTGCTCCACACCTCAGCTCCTGATGTATCAATTTCAAGGAGATTTTTGGGGACTGAAACATGTAGCTTGTAATGCCATGATCAAATAGTGAAAGCTCCCCAGGATGCAAATTTTACTCAAAATGGTTAATGCTCTTTTATTTCTGTAAATCTACAGGACATTCATATAAGTGACTGATGATGTGGGGAATTTTTAACTGGTGCCTGATCCCTTTAGGGACATTAAAGAGATGTAGATTTAAACCTTAATGGCAGTGAAATGAAGGGAAAGGAACCAAAACATAAAAATTACTTAAGGAAAAATTTAATGACTATATATTTTTTAAAAAAACTCAATGATGCAATTTTATTTCCAAGAAAAACAAATAAGATACCAAAATTGACTTACTAGTATATATCTTTAAAACCTTATCATGAGGGGGAGAAAAGAAGAAACCTGGGGTCTCCAAATGGTATGAAGTGCCTTCTGTGTAATGTAATTATATGTAAGATTTCTGTTACTGTATGATTGTTTAAGAGCTGTAAATGTCTAAAGCCATAGGCAAATAACCATTGATACAAGTTTAAAAAGGGAAATCTTTATTGGCTGTAAGTGTAAGATTCATCAATAAAAAACAAAATCCTGATGAAGAAAATAAAATTAGAAGAATGGTATAATAACAAAAAACTCAGTAGATGAGTTTTAATAACAAAAAAGGGAGAATGCAGTCAGAAATAAGAAAATATGCTTTTCCTCTTTAACAAATGGTGCTGGCACAACTGGACAACCACATGCAAAAAAATGGGTTTAGACCTTGACCTGACACCATGCACAAAAGTCAGATCAAAATGGATTAAAGACCTCAACATTAGACCACAAACCATAAGGTACATTGAAGACAAGGTCGGCGAAACCCTCCACGATATTGAAGATAAAGGTATCTTCAAAGGTGACACGGAACTAAGCAATCTAGTAAAAACAGAGATCAACAAATGGGACTACATTAAACTAAAAAGCTTCTGCACCGCAAGAGATACAGTGACCAGAATCCAAAGACTATCCACAGAATGGGAAAGGATATTTACACAATACCCATCAGATAAGGGGTTGATATCAATGGTATATAAAGCACTGGTTGAGCTCTACAAGAAGAAAACATCCAACCCCATCAAAAAATGGGGCAAAGAAATGAACAGAAACTTTACCAAGGAAGAAATACGAATGGCCAAAAGGCACATGAAAAAGTGCTCTACATCACTAATCATCAGAGAGATGCAGATCAAAACAACCATGAGATACCACCTCACACCACAGAGACTAGCACACATCCAAAAGAACAAAAGCAACCGCTGTTGGAGAGGATGTGGGGAGAAAGGGACCCTTCTTCACTGCTGGTGGGAATGCCGACTGGTTCAGCCCTTCTGGAAAACAATTTGGACGACTCTCAAAAAATTAGATATTGAATTCCCATTTGACCCAGCAATACCACTGCTGGGAATATATCCCAGAGAGGCAAAAAAAGTACAATCGAAACAACATCTGCACATGTATGTTCATCGCAGCATTGTTTACAATAGCCAGAATCTGGAAAAAACCCGAATGCCCCAGAACGGATGACTGGTTGAGGAAACTTTGGTACATCTATACAATGGAATACTATGCAGCTGTTAGAAAAAAGGAGGTCAAGAATTTTGTAGTTAAGTGGATGGACATGAAAAGTTTCATGCTGAGTGAAATGAGTCAGAAAGAGAGAGACAGACATAGAGAGATTGCACTCATCTATGGTATATAGAATAACAGAGTGGGAGACTAACACCCAAGAACTGTAGAAATAAGTACCAGGAGGTTGACTCCATGGCTTCGAGGCTGGCCTCACGTTCCGGGGAAAGGTCAACTCAGAGAAGCGATCACCAACTACATTGTAGTCGAAGGCCATGTGGGGGAAGGGAGTTGCGGGCTGAATGAGGGCTAGAGACTGAGCACAGCGGCCACTCAACACCTTTATTGCAAACCACAACAGCTAATTAGAGAGAGAAAACAGAAGGGAATGCCTTGCCACAGTGGCAGGGTGGGGTGGGGGGGAGATGGGGTTGGGGAGGGTGGGAGGGACACTGGGTTTACGGGTGGTGGAGAATGGGCACTGGTGAAGGGATGGGTTCCCAAACTTTGTATGAGGGAAGTATAAGCACAAAAGTGTATAAATCTGTAACTGTACCCTCACGGTGATTCTCTAATTAAAAATAAATAAATTATAAAAAAATATATATATATATATAAAAAATAATAAATAAAAAGAGACAGAAAAAAAAAGAAAATATGCTTTCCTTCTGTTAGTTATTAACTAAAATTATTCAGAGATGAATTAGAACAAACAACAAGTAGACTACTCCAATATGCTCAGCAAAGTATACTTTTCTCCTCTGAGTCTCTTAAGATTTGAGATGGGGAAAAAGCAAGGAGTGGCAAAGTTATTTCCAAGGAGTTATAGGGCAGAAGTTATTTTCTAAGGGCTGGAGTGATAGCACAGGACTAGGGCATTTGCCTTGCATGCAGCCAAACCGGGTTCCATTCCTCTGTCCCTCTCGGACAGCCAGCAAGCTACTGAGAGTATCCTGCCCGCACGGCAGAACCTGGCAATCTATCCATGGCATATACTATATGCCAAAAACAGTAACAACAAGTCTCACACTGGAGACGTTACAGGTGCCTGCTTGAGCGAAAATCGATGAACAACAGGATAACAGTGACAGTCACAGGGACAGATTTTCTAGGGCTCTTGTAATAGAGGACCATAAACTGGGTGGCCCCAAATAGCAAAAGTTTATTGTCATAATTCCAGAGCCTAAACTTCCAAAATCAGGGTTTCATTTTCAGAGGAAATTAAATGTTTATCCCTGCAATGGTTATCCCTAGGTGCTCTGGAGACCATACATAGTTCTGGGAATGGTTCTAGGGTTGACTACATGCAAGGCATGTCCTGTATTCCCTCTACTTATTCTTCTACATGGTCTTTCTAAAAAACCACCAATTGCGTTGGCTTAGACCCTTCCTCAAGGAATTCATTTTAACTTGATTAAATATACAAAGGCTATTTCCAAATAAGATCACCTTCATAGTTACTAGGATTTAGGACTTGAATGAATAGACCTTCTTGAGAGACACAGTTCGACACATAAAAAAAGGCCAAGGAACTGACAAAAATGTCATGATAAACATTTCATTGAAACCCTACAGTTTGCATTGATCTCATTGCTGTGAACTGTAGATGTGTTAAGATAAAGGAAAGAGACATGGGAGACAGGTTATGTATTAAGGTACTGAACAAAGGCATGGTCTAGATTTCTGTAGAGGAAATTAAATGGTTATCCCTGCAAGTTATGGATGATTTGCAGTGGAATTTTTTGCCTCCACATGGTATCAAACTGTATATTCACAGGCTGTTTATAGAATAGTCTTAGTAGCTTATAGAAAATAACACTTTGCCTGTGTGGAGATTGTATAATATTTCTCGATGCATCCAAACTTCTCTCTTGGTCAAGAAGGGTCATTACTTCCTATTGAAAGAAGGAAACACAATTACTTCCTCAATTCCAGCTCAGCATGTACATATAATTCAGGATGCTATTTCTTTTGGGGAGAAGAAAACTCATCAACCTTCAAATGAGCAAAAAATTAGAAAAACAACTTGTTTCCAAAGGGATGGAAAATCCTATTTGTGAAAAGGCATAATATTCACACAAATCATGCTGAATCAAAATTACTTCTTACACCAAGCCCATTGCTAGCTTTAAAATGTTCTTTCGAGGGCTGGAGAGATAGTACAGCAGGTAGGGTGCTTACCTTGCATGTGGTTGACCTGGCTTTGATCTCTGACACCTCATCTGGTCCCTGCGCATCACCAGGAGTAATTCCTGAGCCCAGAACCATGCATGACCCCTGAGTACAGTGCCAGGAGTAATCCTTGAGCACCACTGTGTGTGGCCCCAAAACAAATAAAATAAAATACTCTTTCCAGTTACATTGTGACTACTTAATTGAAATATTTTATATTTGCAGTAACAGACTTTCAAATATTTGGGGCTTTTCAAAAGCAGAATATTGTTGATTGAACATATAAACATATATAGTTATTATTATTATTATTTTGCTCTTTGGGTCACACCTGCTGATGCACAAGGGTTACTCCTAGCTCTGCACTCGGGAACCATTCCTGGTGGTGCTCAGGGGATCGTATGGGATGCTGAGAATCGAACCCAGGTCAGCTGCATGCAAGGCAAACGCCCTACCTGCTATGCTATCACTCCAGCCCCAAACATATAAACATATTTTAAAATGAACAGTAGTTTTGATTTTACTATAAAAATTCTGAATTTTAGCTATTGTATGCTTCTATCAATGGAGAGTGACTTTTAGAGAATTCATGAAAGGAGAGCAAAAGGTTAGTACTAGAATAAATTTTTTTGCAGTGCTTATTATAAACAAATGGGAATACATTGGGATATATTATATAGTTCCTATTTTAAGAACAGCATTTTAACTTCATCTTTTTGCTTTCACTATGCAGTATTTGCCAAGTTCATATATGTTATGCTAAAATTCTCTAAATAATTTGAAGCCACCTACACTATCCTGCTTGTACATTTGTTGTTCCTATATTTGCCACCTTCAGATACCTAGACACATGAAAACAAATGAAAAATCAAAAATTTCTATGTGATTGCTCAGTACCAGGCTAGCTCCTCACCATAAACTTAGAATCAGTGATCTGGACATGTTCTTGGCATTATTCAGGAAGATAACACAATTTTAATTCTAAAAACGTGTATAGATCAGAAAATAGTTCATTTATCTCTTGAAACTATAAATTTTAATTTTAGGGGACACTAATCAAGGAGCCTCTAGGGATAAATGCAGCTGTGTAGTGGTGATGATGATGGTAGGGGTTACCCAGTATCAGGGATCTAAGTCAGGCCTTTGTGCATGTACTCCTGACCCTAATGCTATCTCACTGGCTTCTAGCTTTAAAAGTATAAACAAATCTTTGAGTCTTGTGAAAAGAAATTCTGGATATTGATTTTGAGAATAAAGAAAGTAAAAACAACCAAAATAATGATTTGGATCTGTTGGATGTATAAAGAATTTAGAAAGAATGTTTTAATATGTTTGCAATGGTTTCTTTTTAAATTTTTACAAACTATATAGATTTGCAGCAGAAGTAAGAATTGTCTTTTTGAAGGAAGATAAGTGAGTCTTCATGCCTAAAACTGCCATAATTATTGCTTAAAAAGACTCATACCCCACAAATCTTTCTTGTATGTGTGGAGCAGGGGTTGAATAAGGACCAGGTCTCAGATGAAGAAGTAATGTTAATGTCAAGGAAAACAATTAATTACTTGGAAAATTTTGGTTGGTCTCCTGCTGGAATCTTTAATTGATTGCTGAAAAGAGATTAGACGTATCCAATTTATTTTAGCTCAATGTCTTCATTAAAATGGAATTTATTGTTTACTTTTCTTGAGAATCATGACCTTTTCTATTCACTAAGAAAAACTTATGGCTGTGATCTAACTTATAATGCATAATGATTCATCCTAGAATGTATATATTTTTTATAAGAAGAGACAAGCAATTTGGGAAAGAACAAAATGTAACACAATTAGAAAGAGTACTAATGGGGCTATTCTCACATTTTTGAACAATCTTTCATTCAAGCGTTTTAACAAATTACATACAAGAGACAACTTGTTCTGAGAAACCAGCACTGTGTAATGGAAATCTTTCAGAGCAATATTTAGTGATCAGCAACTTTTTGTTTAACCTTTGGTTACCTTCTTTATCACTTTCTTCCTCATCACTGTCATCATATTATTACCACCTCCATCATCATCATTATCCTCAAATGTCACCTCTATAAAGCAGTCTTCCCTGAATGAATCCAGTCTCTGCCATTTATCTCCTTGTATTTTTTTAGCTCTTTAATCTGCTTTAAATGTCTTTATTATATTCTTAAACATCAGAAGTTACATGTCTTTTGCATGCAAATAAAACAGATAAACCCACAGGCCTCTGCCCATTCTAGGCAAAAATGTATGCATGCATATAAATTAAAATCTAACAAGTGTTTTGTGACAATAATTACGTATCTCATCCCTATTAGTTCACTCTAGTTACATGAGAACAGGGATTTGAGTGTGTCCTTAGAACCTAGCAGAGTTCATAACAAACAGCCAAAATTCAATAAATACTAGTTCAATTAACAAGGAATTATTTATGAAATACTCATATCATCCTGTTTGTCATAATTTTTGGACATATATTTTAAATGTTGACTATGTACTAGATACATTTATGTGAAAAAGGATAAAGGATGTAGCAGGAACAAAATAGGCAAATCCTGCCCTCAGGAGACTTTCATTCTACTGAAAGAAATAATTTTCAAAAAAATAAAAGTAAATTATATAGTATGTAGATAGTGATGAATGCTTATGAGAATAATTAAATAGGTAAATTAATAATGCTATAGACATATGATATAGTTGATTAAGAGAGAGTTGAAACAAGAACATCAAGAATATTATAATCCATAAAACTACCTGTCAAAACTCATTGCAAAATGAAGACATTCATAGTCAAATGGAATTTGAGAAACTTCTTTAAAAAATGAGAGACTTCCTAAATAAACAAAATTTGAGAGACCTTTTGTTAATAAACTTGCTTGTTGAGACATAATAATGTTCTCACTGAATTAAAATAATATTGTACTAATTCAAGTACAAAGGAAAAATAAAGAAGAGTATCAGTAACTAAGTAAGAAAATATGAAAAACATTATAGTTTCATATTTTTTTCATCTTTTCCTGGGGAGAAACTTGGGCCACACCCACCTGTGCCCGGAGATCACCCCTCAGGGATCACTCCTGGCAGTGCTTTGGGGACCTTGTTCAGCCTACAACTGAACCCAAGTCAGCCATAGGCAAGGCAAGTACACTTTACTTGCTGTACTCTCTCTTGGACCTAAATTTCATATTTTAACTACACTATCTCAATAGCTACCTTTTTGAATCTTGTCTTTTCAAAAAAAACATATGTGAGTATGAAATTATAAAATTGGGGTAGAAAATTTGGGACCACGACTAACCATCAAATAGTCTTGGGAATAATGTCATATACCTAATTTATCAAATTCTCTCAGTCCTTTCACAAATCTGTAAGTACCACCTGCCATCTGTCATAAAACTAGATTGATATTTTTGAAAACTCAGAAGATTTGTGTGAGGGTTTCAATAAGGTAAATTACTAATCTCTAATTTATGGCCAGGTACTTTACTATAATCCTTTTCCTCCCTATACTGTATGATTCCCCATTTTTCACCAAAACCATTTGGTATTTTCTCCACTCGTGCAAATCTCTGGTGCACATTAACTCCTGCTTACTCTAAATGCCTCATTCCTAAGGAAAAGCTGGGCTATGAATAATGTGTCAGGCTGACCTTTTTTTTAAATATTCTAATTTTATTTAAAATTAAAAAAAATTAATGAATCACAGTGAGATAGTTATAGACTTACAAACTTTTGTCAGTCATACTATGATTGAGTTCCCATCCCTCCACCAGTGCCCATTCTCCACCACTAGTGTTCCCAGTATCCCTCCTCTGCCTCCCACACTGTGTGGAGGACATTCCCTTTTACTCTCTCTCCTTTTAGGTGTTACGGTTTGCAATACAGGTATTGAGTGGCCCCTGACACCACACAGGCTGACCATTTTTTTAAAAAAGTGTTTTGTTTTGTTTTGTTTGGGAAACACACTCAGTGATGTTAAGGGTTACTCCTGGCTCTGTTCTCAGGAATCACTCCTGGCATACTTGGGTGACCATAAAGGACACCAGGGATTGAACTTTGGTCAAGGCAGGTGACCAATGACAGATTAACAAAAGGACTATTTACGTATGCAAGCATATTCTGAAAGAAAAGCAGAGGACTTAAGACTAATATAAAGCTAATTAAGAATGGAGAATAGGAGCCCCAGTGATAGTACAGTGGGTGGGGCATTTGCCTTGCACGCGGCTGACCTGGGTTAGATCCCCAGCATCCCATACGGTCCCCTGAGCACCGCCAGGAGTAACTCATAAGTGTAGTGCCAGGAGTAACCCCTGAGCATTGCTGGGTGTGACCCAAAAAAAGAAAGAAAGAAAAAGAACGAAGAATAGGGCTTACTCTTTTTTTTTGGCGGGGGGAGGTAACAAATTGTACTAGAGGCTCTATATTCTATACTGGTACATATGGTATTCATAGTATGTGTTCGTGTGTGTCTGTGTGTGTCTGTACCTTTAAATTTTATTTTAGGTACTGGACTGGAGCAATAGCACAGCAGGTAGGGCATGTGCCTTGCAGGCAGACTGACCCACGTTCGATTCCTCTGCCCCTCTCAGAGAGCCCAGCAAGCTACCAAGAGTGTCAAGCTCCCCGTGGCATATCCAATATGCCAAAAACAGTAACAAGTCTCACAATAGAGATGCTACTGGTGCCTGCTGGAGCAAATTGATTAGCAACGAGATGACAGTGACAGTGATTTTTGGTACTGTGATTTATAATATTGACAATAGCAAAGTCTTATGCATAAAATATTCTAATGCTACACCATCTACCAGTGTCCAACACTTTCCCGGTGTCCCTATTCCACTACCTGTCTTATTATCCCTGCACCCACCTACAGTGATTTGCTACTACATAGATGGAACTGGAGGTTATCACGCCAAGTGAAGTTCCTCAGAAAGAGTGCGACAGATACAGAGTGCTCTTCCCTTGTTTTTTTTAATAGAATATAAGGAAACATAGTAAGGACCAACTTTTAGATTACATCTAATTGTCCACTTATTAAATAGACAAATTTGATAGCCAACTCAAGACATCACAAGAGGCAGAACAGAAACAAAGTCGGAATGCAAAGGAGTAAAGGACTCAGAGAGAATACAGTAGGCAGGGTTCTTGCCTTGCACTATGTAGATCTGGGTTCCATTCCTGCTGCCCCCTCTGTTCCCCCAAACACTGCCAGGGGTGACGCCTGAGGGCTGAGACCCAGAGAAGTAAGTAATTAAGGAGTGTGGCTCAACATCCTCACCCCACCCATTCCTTGGCAGAAAAATAAAACTCAGAGGTGAGGTTACATTTTTGCATCTTTAAGAACAACCTCAAGTTACAAGAAAGTTGTTATAAATCCAGGTCCAGGTGCCAAAGTCTCAAGGTTAACAGAGAGGCTACTGAACAAAGAATGATCTAGGATGTTCTGCCTTCATATATGAAAAATGAAAGCTATTTTCCATCTTCTTGGTATGTATATAACTTTAAAAATAAGAGAAGGAAGGGGCCAGAGAAATAGTACAGCAGGTCGGGCACTTGCCTTGCATATGGCTGACCTGGATTTGATCCCACATATCCTATATGGTCCCCTGAATTCACCAGGTGTAATCCCTAATCACAGAGCCAGGGGTTAGACCTGAGCACAGCCAGGTGTGGTCCAAAAAACAAACAAAAATAGAGAATTTAGGGTCCAAAAAGATCATGTAAAAGATAAGTTGTTTGCCATGCATATAGCAACACATATGACCTCATACAAAGCACCAAAGTTCACTCCAGCACAGAACCAGGAATAACCCCTTAGCACTACCATTGCCTCCACCCAATAAATGAATGAGTGAATGAATAAATAAATAATAAGATAAGTTCATAATTTTCATCTGTTTGCAGTAAAGTTGGAAGAGCAGAAATACCCACAAAAGCACACACAAAACTATTGGACATTGCATCTATCCATTATTAAACCATTTTATCTGGTAATCTTAATTTTAATAATTTCAATGAGAGTAAAGAAGACAAGATGTCTCAGATAGATGTAGTATCCCAAATAAATGTGTACCAAATCTGTACCAAATTTTACCTGCATATACAATTAATCAGCAGTTAATAATGTGATTTTCATGAAAATCTTGTACTGGGTAGAAAATGATCAAGTTATTTTGATTATTTTCTCTAAAACTAGGTTAGAGAAAAAAAAGTCTACTATTCCATACATGTGTCAAGAATGAATTAAAATTTACAAATGAAAAAGCCAAGCTTTAAAATCTTAATTAACCTTGGCTCAAATCCCAGCAATAAAGTTTTTCTAGCTGTGTTATCTTTGAAATGTATTGTAATCCCATGAGTCTATTTTCTCCTCAGGGAATTGGTGATAATAGTGTCTTCATATGAGATTTATTATACTCTCTGAGGGAGGGCAAGTGTGGAAATTTCTTATCAGAGCCATAATATAGCCAAATAGTGTCAGTGCTTTCTCTACTTTTCCTAATAAGGACTTTCACAAGAGAGAAGAAAATCATCTATGAAGGGTGAAGCAATTTTATTGGCCAATGAAAAACATATTTTACATTAGACAGAATTCACTTTCAAAGTAAAAAGTGCTGATATGTCTGTGGATCAATCACTCTAAGGCATGTTTATCGTAATGTGGTCACAAAGAAGTTGAAGCATTTTTGCTTGGATGAGAATCTAAGTATATTAAATAACGGTGCTATTTTTAGCTCGAGTATATTTAGTTATGTGAAAAATAATTGACTGAAACTTATTTTAGAATTCTTAGAATAAAGGAAGAGAGATTCTATTTAAATGTCAATATTTGTTTAAATGCCTTTGCGTTCCTCCTATTTTTAGTTCCTAGTAGCTGGCAATCCTAGCTCTGGGGGATGACTATGGCTTTGTGTTCTAGTATTTACCAACAGAATTAAATAAACAAAATAAGTGTCTGACAGAAAATTGTATTCACAGAAGTCAAATCGCTGTGTGTGAGAGAATTGAAATAGCTGCCTTTCATTCAGTTCCTTGTAAACACTGCCAAAGTGGGTTGAGAGGCACGTGACGCCTGCTGGTACAAGTGATGACAGGATGCTGATCTCCTCTAAGGGCCCTTCAGCAGAATCCTTGACTCAGGAGGAGCACAGAGAAGGGATTAGAAGCATGGGGACTCCCAAGGGGCAATGGTTTCCACAAAATTTCTCTGAGGCTCTTCTTAGTGACTTTGGCATGAGAAATCCTCAACTCATGTGTTCTTGATCAAGATATAAAAGGGTATGAGGAGTTAGAAGTACCTTTAGCGCCCAGCTCAAACCTAATCTATATTCTTATTACCCAGACAAGTAAATAATGTCTTCAATGCAGTTAGAAACTTTGCTGTTCTTGTTGTTGTGAGATTGTTACTCTTTTGGGAGTCTGAGGCCATAACCAGCAGTGCTCAGGGCTTACTCTTGACTCTGTGCTCTGGGAATCATTCCTGGTGGTGTTCCGAGGTCCAAAGGCAGGTACATGGGATCAAACAAATGCTTTAACTCCTGTATAAACTCTCAGACCCAGTAACCCAAATTTTAACAGTTGGTAGATGAAGGATTATTCAATGTCTTCTCTGGTGAGTTCCATGGTTCTGGCATTTCACATTGCTGACTGGAGAGAACTTCATCTATATTTTCTTGATTTGACATTGTTTTGTAATTCTACACAATTTTAGCAGTACACTTCCTCAATTCTATTTGTGCATTTGCCTCATTGATTCCACCACCAGAGTTCACATACCAGCAGAGTATCAAAATGATCCTGTCTACCATTTATTTGTGTCTGCCTTCCCCTTTCACTTTTCACAGACTCTGAGAGTTTTTTTGTGTTGTGCCAGTTCATTTGCTTTGGTTATTTATATTTGGGCTCGAGCAATAGCACAGTGGGTAGGGCATTTGCCTTGCATTCAGCCTACCTGGGTTCAATTCCTTTGTCCCTCTCAGAGAGTCTGGCAAGCTACCAAGAGTATCCGGCCCGCATGGCAGAGCCTGGCAAGCTACCTGTGGCATATTCGATATGCCAAAAACAGTAACAACAAGACTCACAATGGAGACATTACTGGTGCCTTCTAGAGTAAATCGATGAACAATGGGACAACAGTGCCACAGTGCTACAGTCCTATTTATAGTTAGCATGAGTGAAGTTATTTGGCAAATACTTTTCACTTTCTGACTTATTATTTTACTTAGCATAAATCACCACCAGTTCCATTCATATTAGTGTAACTGACATAATTTCTGGGCCTGAAAAAATAGTGCAAGGGCTTTAGAGTACCAGACTTGCAAGTGTATGAACACAATTTCAAATCCCCAAGGTTTCTTATGTTCTGAGTTTGATTCCAAGCTCTACTGATATTGTGCATATGATGAGGAGAAGGTAGGTTTGGGTTTGGGGTCACATTTGGATGCACTTTGGGATTATTTTTAGCTCAGTGCTAGAGGATTGAACACGGTTCTCCCACATGCAAAGCATGCACCCCAGCCCTTTGATTCATCTCACAAATCCCAGCTCTGCTGATCGAGCCTGGCGTCTCTGTAGCACTGTAGCACAGTTGTCCCATTGTTCATCCATTTGCTAAAGCAGGCACCAGTAATGGCTCCATTGTGAGACTTGTTACTGTTTTTGGCATATCAAATACGAGATGGGTAGCTTGCCAGGCTCTGCCGTGTGGGAGGGATACCCTCGGTAGCTTGCCGGGCTCTCCAACAGGGAGGAGGAAGAATTGAACCCAGGTCAGCCTTGTGAAAGGCAAATGCCCTACCCACTGTGCTATCGCTCCAGTCCTAGTGCACAAAATCCACCCAAGTTTGTGTGAGCACTACGGTTACAAATTGTATGCCCCAACTAAGAGCACAAGACCTAGTGAGCTTGTGTGCCAGCACAACTAAAGGCACACAATCCTCATCAAGCCCCACAGCCAAGTGTGTCAGTTCTACCTGATCTGGGAGCTCTACTGATAAAATTATAAATGCCATAGTCAGGCATGTGTGTAACCACATCACAACATCATCAACCACAATGAAGGTAAGAGGGAATGGGGAAATTTTTAAAAGGTACAGTTTCATCTTTTTATTATCACTGAACAGTATTTCATTAAGTTCATATACCACAAGTAATTCATCAATTCATCCATCAGTGGACATTAAAGTTGATTCCATGTGTTCGCTATTATGAATAATATAATTATGAACATAGGTTTGCAAATGTTCTTTTGAAGTAGTGTCATATCTTTTGATAAATCCAATGTAATTGCTGGCTCATAAAATATTTTCATTTTTAGTTTTAAATAAAATCTCCAGAACATTTTCCATACAGGCAGAACCAATTTACATTGTTACTGACCAGTACACAAGAGTTCCTTTTACCAATACTATTTCAGTCTTTCTGATACCATGTATTAAAAGGGATGAGGTGATATCTATTTTGACTTTGATTTAAAGTTCCATAATAAGTGGTATTGAACTGTATTTTTATATGGCTATGGGTCATCTCTATGTCTTCTTTGGAAAAGTGTCTATTCAGGTGCTTTGTTCATATTTTTAAATTAGATTGAATTGTGTGAGCATCTTGTATAATTCAATGTCAGCCCTCTGTCAGATGAGATGTGTATATATTTTTTCCCAATTCACAAGTTGTCTCCTTATATTTGTTCTAACTATTTCTTTCACAATGCTAACACTCTTTATTTGAAATATTCCCATTTGTATATTCTTGCTTTTGCTTTCCTTGCCATTGTAATTGAGTTTACAAATACCAAATACATGTCTGGAGGCAAAGTCTAGTCATGTATAACACATGTTTTCTTCTATGTAAGAATTAAGGTCTTGAACGTACATCTTTAATAAATTTGAGTCCATTTTTATTCATGGTGTTAATTATGCATTTTCTTTTTATATATATATAGCTATGTTGCACTCAAGTTTCTTAACATATTTGTCAAAGAGACTTTCTTTTTTCTATTGCATGATCTTGGCTCCTTTGTTGTAAATTAAATATCTATAGATATCTATTGATGTGTTTTTCTGTTCAAGGATCTCTATTCCACTAGACTATATGCTTGTTCTTGTTCTGAAATTCTGTTTTGATTACCTTTATTCTGTGAAATAGTTTCTTTTGTTTAAGACCATTATTTTCACATTAACATTCAGTCAATTAATGAAAGTATTCTGCTAAAATTTCTACCATTGTGTTGCTATGCTTTTGCCTTTTAATAAATGCTATATATTTTCAGAATTATTTTGGGGGGGTTCACATCTGGAAATGCACAGGGATTGCTCCTGGCTCTGCACTCAGGAATTATTCTTGGCGGTGCTCAGGGAACCACATGGGATGCTGGGAATTGAACCCAGGTCAGCTGTGTGCAAGGCAAATGCTCTACCCACTATGCTATTGCTCCAACCCCATTTCAGAAATATTTTAAATAATTTATTTTTTTGCTTTTTGGGATACACCTGGCGATGCACAGGGGTTACTCCTGGCTCTGCACTCAGGAGTTACTCCTGGCGGTGCTCAGGGGACCATATGGGATGCTGGGATTCGAACCCGGGTTGGCTGCATGCAGGGCAAACGCCCTACCCGCTGTGCTATCGCTCCAGCCCCTAAAATAATTTTTTGACATTAGAAAAATAACAGGTGCACACATCCATGAGCGCACACTCCCGTGAGCAGACACGCCTGTGAGTGCACACTACATGAGTGAAAACTTCCATGAGCACACACTCCCGTGAGTGCACAATCGAGTGAGCAAACACTCGCGTGAGTGCACACTCGCATGAGCGCACACTCCCGTGAGCAGACACTCCCGTGAGTGCACAATCTTGTGAGCGAACACTCCGTGACTGCACACTCCCATGAGCAAGCACTCTCGTCAGCAAACACTCTTGGGAGTGCACACTTCCGTGAGTGTACACTCTCGTGAGTGCACACTTCCGTGACTGTACACTCCCGTGAGCAAACACTCCCGTGAGCAAACACTTCCGTGAGTGCACACTTCGTGAGTGCACACTTCCGTGAGCAAAGATTCCCGTGAGCAAAGACTCCCATGAGTGCACACTGCCGTGAGTGCACACTCCAGTGAGCGAACACCCCCGTCAGCAAACACTCTAGTGAGTGTACACTTCCATGAGTGTACACTGTCGTGAGTGCACAATTCCGTGAGTGTACACAACCATGAGTGCACACTCCTGTGACTGTACACTCCCGTGAGTGCACAATCCTGTGAGCAAACACTCCGTGAATGCACACTGCCATGAGTGCACATTCCCGTGAGAAAACAATCCCGTGAGTGCAAACTCTTGTGAGCAAAAACTCCCATGAGTGCACACTCCCGGGAGCAGAAACTTCTGTGAGCTCACACTCCCATGAGTTCAGACTCCCATGAGTGCACACTCCTGTGAGCAAATACTCTCATGAGCAAACACTCTCATGAGTGCACACTTCCGTGAGTGCACAATCCTGTGAGTGCACACTCCCGTGAGCAAACACTCCGTGAGTTCACACTCCTGTGAGTGCATACTCCCGTGAGAGCACACTCCAATGGGTGCACACTCCCGTTAGCGCACACTCACGTGAGGAAAGATTCCAGTGAGCAAAGATTCCCATGAGTGTACACTCCCGTGAGTGCACACTCCCGTGAGTGCAAACTCCCTTGAGTGCACACTCGCGTGAGCAAACACTCCCTTGAGTGCACACTCGCGTGAGCAAACACTCCCGTGAGTGCACACTCCCGTGAGTGCACACTCCCGTGAGTGTACACTTCCGTGAGTGCACACACCCATGAGTGCACACTGCCGTGAGTGCTCACTCACATGAGTGCACATTCCCGTGAGCAAACACTCTCGTGAGTGCACACACCCATGAGCAGACACTCCCGTGAGTGCACAATCCTGTGAGTGCACACTCCCATGAGCTCACACTCCCATGAGTGCACACTCCCGTGAGCAAACACTCTCATGAGCAAACACTCTCGTGAGTGCACACTCCCGTGAGTGCACACTCCCGCGAGTGTACACTTTGTGAGTGCACACTTTCATGAGCAAAGATTCCCGTGAGCATACATTCCCATGAGCAGACACTCCCGTGAGTGCACACTTCTGTGAATGTACACTCCCGTGAGTTCACACTCCCGTGAGTGCATACTCCCATGAGAGCACACTCCAGTGGGTGCACACTCTCGTGAGCACACTCCCGTGAGCGAACACTCACGAGAGTGCACACTTCCGTGATTGCACACTCCCGTGAGGAAAGATTCCAGTGAGCAAAGATTCCCATGATTGCACACTCCAGTGGGTGCTCACTTCCGTGAGTGTACACTCCCAGGAGTGCACACTCCCGTGAGTGCGGACTCCCGGGAGTGCAGACACCCGGGAGTGCACACTGCCGTGAGCAAACACTGCCGTGAGTGCACACTCCCGTGAGTGCTCACTCCCGTGAGCAGAAACTCCCGTGAGTGCACACTCCCATGAGCAAACACTCCGTGAGTTCACACTCCTGTGAGTGCATACTCCCGTGACAGCACACTCCAGTGGGTGCACACTCCCATGAGCAGACACTACCGTGAGTGAACACTCACGTGAGTGCACACTTCCGTGAGTGCACACTCCCGTGAGGAAAGATTCCAGTGAGCAAAGATTCCCATGATTGCACACTCCAGTGGGTACTCACTTCCATGAGTGTACACTCTCGTGAGTGCACACTTCCATGAGTGTACACTCCCATGAGTGCACACTCCCGAGAGTGCACACTCCCGTGAGCAGACACTCTCGTGAATGCACAATCCTGTGAGCAAATACTTCCGTCAGTGCACACTCCCCTGAGTGCACACTCCCATGAACAGACACTCCCGTGAGTGCACACTCCCGTGAGCAAAGATTCCTGTGAGCAAAGATTCCCGTGAGTACACACTCCCCTGAGTGCACACTCCCATGAGCAAACAATCTCGTGAGCGCACACTCCCGTGAGTGCACACTCCCGTGAGCAAACAGTCCTGTGAGTGTACGCTCTCGTGAGTGCACACTTCCGTGAGCAAACACTCTTGTGAGTAAACACTCTCGTGAATGCACACTCTCGTGAGTAAACACTCTCGTGAGTGCACACTTCTGGGAGTGTACACTCCCGTGAGTGCACACTCCTGTGAGTGCATACTCCCGTGAGAAAAGATTCCCGTGAGCAAACACTCCCATGAGCAGACACTCCCCTGAGTGCACACTCCCCTGAGTGCACACTTCCGTGCGTGCACACTCACGGGATTGTGTATATAGTACCTTTTGTACTCTTCAGCACCAAATATTGTTGTATTTTAAAACATTGGCCAATTTAATGGGTAACTAAAAAGTACATACTCCCTTAAGCAAATACTCCCAGTAGTACACACTCCCGTGGGTCAGAAGTGAGAGCAAGTGGGGCTTCAGAGACTGAAGTATAAGGGCTTCATGGAGAGAGATCAGAAGAAGAGAGATAAGAAGAGACCAGAGGAGAGATGACAGAGTCAGAGAGAGTTGAAAGAGACTATTGGAGAGACTACAGGGACAGATAGACAGAAGAGAGCACAGAGGCACACACAGAAGCAGAGCACAAGGAGGAGCCAATCTGATCTGCTCTATACACAGCGGCTCTAGAACACCGAACACAAGCGGCGAGAGAGAGACAGAGAGGGAGAGACAGAGAGAGAGAGAGAGAGAGAGAGAGAGAAAGAGAGAGAGCGAGCTGCCCTGAGAGCCCTCGAAAGCGACACATATCATCCCCTTCTGCACGCATGCGTGTTTATGTGGTAGAACATCTCTCAAGCTCCCATGTGCCACAGTTGCCTATTTCTGGGGAGTTCTCTGCTTCTTAAACCTTCACCTTCACAAAATCTCAAAGAGAACAGATTCATAAATTTAAAACCTGTTTTGGACTAACTGGTAATTCTCCCTCACTCACGCTCTTCATTCCTTTTCCCCGATTTAAAAAAAAATGAAGTAATATTTGTTTATATAATTATATATGTTTCCCAAATATATAGTTATAAACCAATTCTATGTATTACACTATGTTGTTCACCAGGATTCTCATGTATATGATGATGCATCATGCAGCAACACATCTATTTTCTTTTTTAAAACTTATTTTATTTTATTTTGCTTTTGGGGTCACACCTGGCAATGCACAAAGGTTACCTCCTGGCTTTGCACTCAGGAGTTACTCCTGGCAGTGCTCAGGGGACCATATGGGATTCTGGGAATCGAACCTGGGTTGGCTGCGTGCAAGGCAAATGCCCTACCCGTTGTGCTATTGCTCCAGCCCCTTCTTTTAATTGCTCATATAATACAAGGATAATCTTTTAAGTTTAAAGGAAATGAATCTGCACATAATTCATAATTTCTTTTTTCAACATTTAGGTAACAGATTCTCTACTGTCTAATCTGTAAATTATTGAAAGGATAAGATCTGTTCCTAATACAAAAAATTGTCTTGATGTATATCAGCACAAATGGAAATACTTTAAAAATATTGGTCGTGATGGGAGATGTCTGCCAAAAATAGATAAAGGACCAAACATGATAACCTCTAAGTATCTGTATTGCAAACATGCCTCAAAGTAGAGTGAAAGTATGGGGAATATTGTCTGCCATGGAGGCAGGGAGAGGGTGGGAAAGGTGGGGGTATACTGGGGATATTGGTGGTGGGGAATGTGCACTGGTTGAGGGACGGATGTTTGATCATTGTTTGATTGTAACTCAGACATGAAAGCTTGTAACTGTTTCTCATGGTGAATCAATAAAGTTTTAAAAAATACACTAAAAAAAGAAAAATAACAGGTGTATATCCTTGATGAATTGTCCTATCATTATGTATAGTCGACCATTATCTCATATTTTTAGCTGAAATTCTAGTTTATTACTTGTGAGTATAGCAATTCCTGTATTTTTCTGTTATTAGCTTGAAATCTCTTATACTAGTCTTTCATTTTAAATTTGCCTTTGGAGCTGAAGTTCTTGTGTGCATAATATAGATGAATCCTACATTTTTATTCATTGAACTACTCTGTCTTTCACTTGATGTGTTCAGATAACTTATATATAGGACAAGAATGGGGTTTAATTTCCATCACTATAAATCTCTTTTGCTGATTATTAGTTTTGGTGTTTCCTTAATATCCATTTCTGTCTGCCTTCACATGTGGTTGGTGTTGCTTGTTGATTCTCTCAGTTTCTCAAGTTTTCTTCTAAATATTCCTGCTCCAGATTTTTGTTTTGGGTCCCCATAAGGATTAGATCAGTCCTTCTGCATATAAAATAGTTTGTTTTATACATGTTTTCTGATGTGCTGGTACTGACTTGTTTTTTAGACTAAAGAGTTTTCATCCTATTCCCTTCTCCTTTGATGTTCTGATGTTGTCTCATCTTTTCCTTTTATGCTTCTGATACATTATGATTATTTACCAAAATGTTAACATTTTCTGTTCATTCGTTTTTGTTTTTCTTGTAGGAAAAGTTCTTGAACATTACTTTTAGAGCAGGTCTGGTGGTGCTAAACTACATTAGCTTTGGTTTATCTGGGAACATCTTTACTTATTCATAATATTTGAATTTTAAAATGCAGGGTAGAATATGCTTGACTTTTGATAAATTAACAATGATGTTTATTTATCTGAGTCACTTTGCATTTAGAAATGTAAGTGTTCTCTTAGCTTCCTAAGTTTCTATGGTTAGTTACTTCTTTGGACTGGAGAGATAGCACAGCAGGTAGGGTGTTTGCCTTGGACGGTTTGCCAACCCGGGTTCCATTCCTCCACCCCTCTAGGAGAGCCCGGCAAGTTACCGAGAGTATCCCACCCACATAGCAGAGCCTGACAAGCTACCCAAGGCGTATTAGATATGCCAAAATCAGTAACAACATGTCTCACAATGGAGACGTTACTGGTGCTCGCTCGAGCAAATCCATGAACAATGGGACGACAGTGAGACAGTGCAGTTACTTCTTTAGGTTTGGAAATTTCTCAAGCACTATTTCTTTGACTAAACACTGTTCACTTCTGTCTAGTCTCACCTTATTATACTAATTATCTTTATAAATCCTTTTACTGAGAGTCATACAGATTTTTGATTTTTGGGGGGTCATACCTAGCAATGCTCAGAAATTACTCCTGGCTCTATGCTCAGGGATAACCTCAGTGGTACTTAAAAGAACTTACAGTGTCATGGATTGCACCCAAGTCTCCTGGGTGCAAAAATGCTCTGAATCCATTGTATCTCCAGCCAAAAGGCTTCTTTAAAATTTTCATTTTTTCCTTAAATCTTATTTCTTCTCTTCTACTTGAGTCATTATAAGAATTTTCCTTCAATTTCATTTGCTCTTTACTCTGAATGATTTAGTCTGCTTGTTATGCTTTCCATGGGAATATTTTTATTTCATTCATTGTGTTTCTCATATCTAGCATTGTTGTTTGAAAATAAAATAGCTCAATTGGCCTTGCTGAAAGATTCTCTCCACTCCTGCATTTCCTTTATTTCACGGATGTTTTATTCCATGTTAGTATGCATTTGATGCATCTTGTTATTTTCTTATAATAGTTATTTAAAATTCATTATCTCTTAGACTCCCTATTTGCACCTCATTGATTTCCTAGAAATATATATATTTTATTCCTTCTATCACAGGATTTATCCTTTTCGATATCTTTGTTTCTCTAGTATTGTGACTCTAATTTTGAAGTTTTTTTTTGTTTTTCAGGAGCAACGTGTGTGTGTGTGTGTGTGTGTGTGTGTGTGTGTGTATGTGTAAGTTATTTTGAATGGGAGGGACTGATGGATTTATTTGTTGGGTAGGAATTTTTTAAAAATTTCTGTCCTGGGTAGTTTGGGTCAGCCAGAGTATAAAGTCCTTTGCTGTCTTATCTCCTTTGGGTCAAGACCTGTTCTTTGTCTGAGTTCTCAGATTACTTCTCTGTTCCCAGATGAAAAGACAGATTTCTAAGGGAAGTTATACCTGTTACAATATCGTATGTTCAATGCTCAGTTGCAGCACTCAGACATGTGTGACTGCATACACAGCTAGCTACCTGATGTCCTGAAGACTAGTGTGTCCCTTGGAGGAGGCAAAGGCTCTGCCTTCATCTGGGATGCAGGGAGTTGCCTAAGGCTCTATGAACATCACTGGCTCTTTATATTTGATGACAGTTCTGAGTCTCTGAAGGCTATGTGGATCCTTTTCTTCAGTCTGAAGGAACTCTTCTGGTCCCTAAAGACACACATATTTGCAAAGTTCTGGCCATTCATTCTGCTTGCAATTGAGGAATTCCCCCAGCTACAAAAAAGAGTTTTGTAGTTTTAGACTTTTGTCAATGATCCCTTTATTACTGTATCACCTGTCATACCGTTTCTCAATGATTTGCTCGAGCAGGCACCAGTAACATCTCTATTGTGAGATGTTACTGGTGTAACTTGTTGTTACTGTTTTTGGCATATTGAATATACCACAGGTAGCTTGCCTAGGGAAAGAAAATTCTGCATCTATAAAAAATGGGAGCTGGCAATTCAACCTGCCTCACAATGACTGCTAATTGCTGGGATTCACTTTGTCTTTCCCTCTGGAGAAATTCACTGGACTTCTGGAAAGTTGAATTCCCCCAAAGTCCTGTGTCTCCCACTGCTTGGCCTGCAGTCAATGCTGCCACAATCTTTTGCTTTGCTGAAGTTGTGGTTATATTTCAGCCTTTCTTTTCCCTATTCTACAACCTCAGAGACCATCCACCTTAAAAGTGGCAGGTGCTTGAAGTAATCAGGTATTTTTCTGGTGATAAGCTGATGAAATTGCAAGAGATATAGAGTTGGTTTCTTGCTGTTTTTACTTAAGGGTATTATTTTCCTCATGCTGCAGTTTGTTACACAGCTTTATGGGTATGTCCTCCAATAAGATTTATATAGATATATATATATAAATATATATATATATATATATACGTCTGAGTGTCTGAGTGTGAGTGTCTGAGTGTGATTGTCTGTGTTTTTGAGTGTGAGTGTCTGAGTGCCTGAGTGTGTCTGTATGTCTGAGTGTGTGAGTGTGAGTGTTTGAGTCTCTGAGTGTGAGTGTCTGTGTGTCTTAGTCTGAGTGTCTGAGTGTGTGTTTTTGTTCTGAGTGTCTGAGTCTGAGTGTATTTGTGTCTGAGTCTGAGTGTGTTTTTAGTGTGAGTATCTGAGTGTGAGTGTCTGTGAGTGTCTCTGTGTCAGATTGAGTGTCTGAGTGTGAGTGTCTGACTGTGTGAGTGTGAGTGCCTGACTGTGTGAGTGTGTCTGTGTGTCTGAATGTGAGTGTCTGACTGTGAGTGTCTGTGTCTGAATGTGAGTGTCTGACTGTGAGTGTCTGACTGTGAGTGTCTGAGTGTCTGAGTGTGAGTGTCCATGTGTCTGAGTGACTGAGTGTGTGTGTGAGTGTCTGTGTGTTTGTGAGTGTTTGAGTCTGAATGTCTGAGTGTCTGTGTGTGATTGTCTGACTGTGAGTGTCTGAGTGTGAGTGTCTGAGTGTCTGAGTTGATTGTGTATCTGAATGGGAGTGTCTGAATATGCATGTCTGATTTTGAGCATCTAAGTGTGAGTCTCTGAGTGTCTGAGTGTGAGTGTCAGTGTGTCTGAATTTGTTTCTGACTGTCTGAGTGTGAGTTTCTGAGTGAGTTTCTGTGTGTCTGAGTGTGAGTGTCTGAATGTGAGTGTCTCTGGGTCTGAGCCTGATTGAGTGTGAGTGTTTAAGTCTGAGTGTCTGAGTGTTTCATTGTGAGTGTCTGAGTGTCTGAGTGTGAATGTCTGTGTGTCTGAATGTGAGTGTCTGAGTGTGACTGTGTGAGTCTGAGTGTCTATGTGTCATTATAAAATATTAGAAAACACTTCCTACCCATTTTCCATGATTACCACACCATATTTGATGGTTTTTAGACTATATATATGTATATGTATGTATACATACACACACACACACACACACACACACACACACCTCAGAGAGCGCCACAAGCTACTGATAGTATCCTGCCTGCATGAGCAGAGCCTGGCAAGCTACCCGTGGTATATTTTATATGCCAAAAACAGTAATGGTAGGTCTCATTCTCCTGACCCTGAAAAAGCCTCCAATCATTGGGAAAGATGATTAAGGAGAGGCTTCTAAAATCTCAGGGCTGTGAGGAATAAAGACGTTATTGGTGCCCGCTCGAGTAAATCGATGAACAACGGGATGACAGTGATACAGTGACAGTGATGTATATATGTATATTTATATATAGAGAGAGAGAGAGATAGAGAAAGACAGCAAAACACCTCAATGATATTTAAAAAAACTTTTGATAACTGTCCCTTATTAGAACTTAGTTCCCTATTTTTCATTCTTTCACTTCATTGTATAATTTATTTCATTAAGATTTTAATTGCCTGGGGGCTGGAGCAATAGCACAACGGGTAGGGCATTTGCCTTGCACGCGGCTGACCCGGGTTCAGTTCCCAGCATCCCACATGGTCCCCTGAGCACCTCCAGGAGTAATTCCTTAGTGCGGAGCCAGGAGGTAATCCCTGTGCATTAGTGGGTGTGACCCAAAAGCAAAAAAAAAAAAAAGATTTTAATTGCCTGAGGGCAGCACCTGGGATTATTTATACTTAGGTTCTCAGCAATTATCAAGCAACTCATATGCAGTAAGTCCTCAATACTTTTGTTGAATAAAAAATACTGACATTTTAGGGTGTTATTTTGGGGCCAGCTATAGTGGTGAGCATGGTTTTCTCCTGAAAAGCACTTTACCCATTGTACTATCTCTCTGGCCACAATGCTAACATTCTTTTATACCACGGATGAATGTTGCTCCAATTCCCCTCCCCGCCCTAGGAATTGCAAAGATGGAATCAGGGATGATTGAGAGATTTTGTATAATATTTATTTCCATATGAGAGTGAATATACTTCAACTTTCTTCTATTCGGTAAATAGTTAATGAATATCTGTAATTGAATATAGATATTTGAGGTATAGGAGGTAAAAGATTATTTTGATAATAATCCCACCTTAAAGTTGTTAAGATTTTTTTTTAATTTGCCCTAGAGAAATGTTGGCACCTCTTGCACCTTATTGGTACATCTCATTAAAGTTAGTCCATTTGCAATGATAACATTTAAACTGATTTTTTTTGTTCTAACTTAAACTATAATCAGTACTACAAATAAAACCCCAAAGTTTAAAATGCTCACATCTAAAACTATCATTTGTAACAGTGATATTTGCAGTTTGTTAGTACCTAATCTTTTGTTTGTTTCATGTTTCCTTTGCACTTGCATGGCCTTTTGATTCTATACATGCTCTTCTATACATCTTTGATTCTATACATCTCCTAAATTTCCTTTGGTTTTTGAACCATTGTTGCCATCAAGTGGAAGACTATGGTATTTCTTTTTTTTTAATTTTTAAAATTTTATTGAATCACTGTGAGATAGTTACAAGCTTTCGTGTTTGGGTTACAATCTCACAATGATCAAACACCCATCCCTCCACCAGTGCACATAGGAAGGCTTTTCCAAAATAACTAATTTTGAAATCAGAATAATATTTTGTAATTATAAGCCACCAAAACTTCGTTTTTAAATGCTAAATTAAAGTAAAAATAATTAACTTCTTTAAAGCATTAATCAAACTAATAAGTCTTCATTATACATACAGAAATAATTGACATAGTTTGTTTATGCACAATGCTGCATAATACATTTTTGGTTTCTTATTTGTTTTATATTCTTTCATATTTTTAATTTTAAGATATTATTTTTGTCAGATAATTTTACGTGATTTGTTTCACTTTTCCCATTTCTAATTTTTCTTCTTGTCCACCTTTCTCCTTTGATATCCCAGAGTTTCTTGCAGTCATTTTGCTCTTGCTGCACACTGAATTTATCCCCTCATATAACATTAATGTTTATGTTATGTTTTCCGCATTTTTAATTCATGGATTAACTAATTTTATAATTCTTTGGCAGAGACACGGTGTTGTCAGGGGACCTGGGGCCATTCTCAGTGACTTTTTGTCTGACTGTGTGTGCGTGACAGTTCGGTGCTGGATGCATTAATGCATGTATGTGGACTAAGCAGTGAAGGCGGCCACCTGGCCACAGCAACCCTGAAGGACCTACTGGTGCCAGGGTATCAAAGTAAAAGCCTATTATGGTCACAGAATGCATTCTAGTCCCTTGCACTATCTTCCCTGCCCCATTTTTATAATTCATTTTATTTATTCTTAGAATTTACTAACATGGTTAAACTAGCAGTAATGATTTTAGTTCTGATATACAACGTTATTGCATTACTGCCGAAGTACTGATGCCCATTCATCACTCTGTTTGCTCCTTATTTATTCTTTTAAAATTATGTTCTTTTGTTTTATGACCATACCCGGCTATGCTCAGGGATCACTCTCGGGGCCATTTGGGTTTCTGTAGACTGACCCAGGTCGGCCACATGCAAAGCAAGAGCCTACTTGCTGTATTATTGCTCCAGCCCTCACTGTGTTTACTTTAAAATTTAAATTATATTGTAGGTTACACCATCATCATTTCATCACAATCATCATCATCATCATCATTATCATCCCATTGATCGTCAATTTCTCGAGCAGTCTCAGTAACGTCTCCATTTGTCCTAGCCCTGAGATTTTTTTTAAAGTCTTTTTTTTTTATTTACTTTTAATTAGTGAACCACTGTGAGGGTACAGTTACAGATTTATACACTTTTGTGCTTATGCTTCCCTCATACAAAGTTCGGGAACCCATCCCTTCACCAGTGCCCATTCTCCACCACCAGTAAACCCAGCATCCCTCCCACCCTCCCAAATCCCATCTCCCCACACCCCACCCTGCCACTGTGGCAGGGCATTCCCTTCTGTTCTCTCTCTCTAATTAGCTGTTGAGGTTTGCAATAAAGGTGTTGAGTGGCCACTGTGCTCAGTCTCTAGCCCTCATTCAGCCCACAACTCCCTTCCCCCACATGGCCTTCGACTACATTATAGTTGGTGATCCCTTCTCTGAGTTGCCCTTTCCCCAGAATGTGAGGTCAGCCTCCAAGCCATGGGGTCAACCTCCTGGTTCTTATTTCTACAGTTCTTGGGTGTTAGTCTCCCCCTCTGTTATTCTATATGCCATAGATGAGTGCAATCTTTCTCTGTCTCTCTCTTTCTGACTCATTTCACTTAGCATGAAACTTTTCATGCCGATCCACTTAAGTACAAAATTCATGACCTTTTATCTGACAGCTGCATAGTATTCCATTGTATAGATGTACCAAAGTTTCCTCAACCAGTCATCCGTTCTAGGGCATTCGGGTTTTTTTCCAGATTCTGGCTATTGTAAACAGTGCTGCGATGAACATACATGTGCAGATGTCATTTCGATTATACTTTTTTGCCTCTCTGGGATATATTCCCAGCAGTGGTATTAGACCACAAACCATAAGGTACATTGAAGACAAGGTCGGCAAAACCCTCCAAGATATTGAAGATAAAGGTATCTTCAAAGGTGACACGGAACTAAGCAATCTAGTAAAAACAGAGATCAACAAATGGGACTACATTAAACTAAAAAGCTTCTGCACCGCAAAAGATACAGTGACCAGAATACAAAGACCATCCACAGAATGGGAAAGGATATTTTCACAATACCCATCAGATAAGGGGTTGATATCAATGGTATATAAAGCACTGGTTGAACTCTACAAGAAGAAAACATCCAACCCCATCAAAAAATGGGGCGAAGAAATGAACAGAAACTTTACCAAGGAAGAAATACGAATGGCCAAAAGGCACATGAAAAAGTGCTCTACATCACTAATAATCATCAGAGAGATGCAGATCAAAGCAACCACAAGATACCACCTCACACCACAGAGGCTAGCACACATCCAAAAGAACAAAAGCAACCGCTGTTGGAGAGGATGTGGGGAGAAAGGGACACTTCTACACTGCTGGTGGGAATGCCGACTGGTTCAGCCCTTCTGGAAAACAATATGGACGATTCTCAAAAAATTAGATATTGAGCTCCCATTTGACCTAGCCCTGAGATTTTAGCAGCCTCTCTTTACTTGTCCTTTCCAATGGTGCCGCAATGGAGGCTCTTTTAGGGTCAGGGGAACAAGACCCATCATTGTTACTGGTTTTGGCATATGGATACACCATGGGGAGCTTGCCAGGCTCTCCCCGAGGGATAACTAAGCTATAAGACATCGAGAGGCTGCTAAGAGGCCATATGCTTCTAGGAGCTTGCTATTATAGTCTCTGGATGTTGGCCATTGATGGGATTACATGGGGTGGGGGAGGGCAGTTTTACTGGAAAATGGTGGGGGATCTGGGCGGAAGAGGCCCAGTCCCAATCCGAGCAGGCTTGGAGATCTCTGCCAGGGGACCCGCACACCTGGGTTCCTCTGCCAGTTCCTTCATGCATGAGGCTCATCCGAACATGTGGAGAGGGGCCTTGAGCATGGCTGTGGCTGGGTTCCAGAGGTCTTCGGCTGCGGGGGCTCTGCTTCGGGTAAGGAGGGGAACTCAATCTACCCCCTCTGAGGGGCCCGGGTAAAGACAACCAGGCACCAGGGCAAGAGACTCTGCATCACTCTCTTCCAGGAGCTTGGCTTTATAGTCTCTGGATGTTGGAAAATGGGGGATCTGTAGGTTACATATGTACAAAAAATTGACAATTGTAGTTTTTCTGTATAGTTACCCCATCATATCACCAACAGAGAGCCCAAGACCCTCCACAAATGCCCTCTTGTTACTTCCTGCTAACCTCATCATTCCCCCAACCTTCTCCAACAACCTGGTTTTCTCAGTTCTATAATCTAGTACCCAGTACTGGATTCTCAATTGCTATTATCTATATCCCTTGACTTGTTTCTCTGTATACCACATTTGAGTGAGATCACCTTCTATTTGTCCACCTTGCTTAGTATGGAACCATCCAATTCCATCTAAGTTACCTATTTGGATAGGTCTTTTAAGCAAATTATACATCAAAAATGACTTACAAATCTCTGTTTTTCTATTAGGATAGGACAACAGGAAGAAGCTCTCCTTTAACTGAATAAGAGGAATAAAAGTTTGCTAACAAGTCTGTAGTCTCATCTCTTTGATGACAAGTTTGCTTTTCTGATGATATAATGTTACTAAAAGATTTTTTTAGTAACATTTTGGGGAAACTTGAAATTTCATTAAAAATTTCTCCTACAAACTTCATTTTTATGATTCTTTTTCATAATGTAAATTGAATTATTTTTGTATCTGTGTTGAAATTGTGAATGGCGTAACATCTAGTACTATCCTTAGGACACTGCAGCCTGAAACTCAAATTGCTGGTGTACATTTTATCTCGATTATTTAACATATCACGAATCATGAAATCCCATTGATTGTCAATTTCTCTATCCGGCTCAGTAACCTCTCCATTCGTCCTATCCCTGAGATTTTAGAAGCCCCTCCCCACTCACCCTTCCCAAGGACGTGGCATTGGAGGCTCTTTCAGGGTCAGGGGAATGAGATCAAGCTTGTTACTGGCTTTAGCATATGAATACACCATAGGAAGCTTGCAAGGCTGTCACATTTAACATATGACTTGCTCAAATGAACCAGATGACTTTGAAATATTCTGGCATTGTTCTCAACACACATCATTAAAGCAGGCAATAATTGTCAGTGATTTACCAGTGTCTTTACCCTGGCTCTCTCTGTTACTCTTCTCCTGGTCATTTCCTTGTATTTCTTTAATCAAAAGGGCCCTTCTATCAAACATTTCTACTCTTTGACCTTTAATACATTATTTTGCCTGAAATACTACACTGCCAGACCACAGCATTGAACCTGCACCCCAAGGAAGGCCTGATAGTGACAAGAGCCCCCGTGAAAATACAGGACACACAAGGTCATGCCCTCCACATCACTTTAACTCTGTACTGTTAGGGCGCGGATCGAGATCTCCCTATAATGACAAAGAGACTCCAGAGACTGCAAACAGCAAGCAGGGTTTATTATAAGACTGGCTAGCCATGGTCCAGCCGCCTACACGGACACGGAGGTCCAGCAGGTTGGGCAAAAGACCCCGAGCTTCTCCAAAGGAGATCTTATATAGGCCTTCCCCGGCCGTTACAGCAGAGCCCACACATTTCATAGCCAATAGATTTGTAATATTGCAAACTTTCTTAACCAATCCATTTAAAAGGACATCACTCCTTAGCCTATGGTTTTAGAGATCAGTATTCACACCAATATTCAGGAATGTCCCGGTTCTGGGGGCAGTCCTGGGTCTTGTGATACGGGTCATGTGATATGGGTCTGGTTATGTGGTCTGACCACCACCCTTCTTGCGAACCGGGGTGCCTGTATCTGAATTCCTTGCTCAGGGGCAGAAAATCAAGTTATTCTAGAATGCGGGCTCCTGTAAAAAGAGCCTTAAGAAAGCTAAATAGATTCTTCCTGTGGTCTGTCCTGGGCCAGATCGTCACATGTACCTACCTCTCTTACAGGGAAACAAGCTCATTTATTTCTAACTAATTTTGTGCCTTTATTTTTGGCAAAACAAGTAGATACAAAATGATACAAGTAGATACAAAATGAAACACAAAAATAAGAATAAGTTTGGCCCCGTGGCCTGGTGGTGGAAGTTTGGGGGTCAGCCCTGGAAGTGCTGTGTTTCAGTCTGACTGTGACTGGGTGAGGTGGCTGCAGCACCACACTGGGTAGTTCCCAGGGGACTAAAGTTCCTGTGATAGAACTCAGAACCTCCCAGATGCTAGGAAGTTCAAGTTCTACCACTTGAATTATCCTCTTGCTCACTTTTATGTCATTTTGACATTAAAACTGGAACAGTTTTAATGCTTTTTAAATTAAAACAAACAATATTAAAAATAAGAGGAAGGAAGTAACAGGCTTGAGAGACAGAACAGGACATAAGGCTCTTGCCTTGCAGTGTGATTTTGACTCTGGTTAGATCCTTGACACTATATATGATTCCCTGAGCAATTCCAGGGGTCACTCCTGAGTCCGGAGTCAGGAATTGTCCCTGAACTGTTTGAAACCACTAAGCTAAGGCATTTTTACATCAGATAACTAATCTACTATCCAATAAAGTAAGAATACAAATGATCAAAATGAAGAGATAATAAATGAGGATGAAAAGGCAAGGGTTCTTCTTTACAGCTTATAGCCAAATAATGAATGTTAAAATGTGGTAAATTAGAAAATTACCATCTTTAACCATCATAGTAATAATTGACCTCATTTTGCAGGAAAAAAGTCGATGATTGCTAAAGTTCACAGGAACTAGTTTAATGATGAGCAGGCTATGATTGGTCTTAAAGGAACTCCCCACAAAATGTTTATTAACTTTGAAGGGAACATGATAATTACTTATGAAAAAAAATAAGGCAATGCCACATTAACCAAAAAAGAAATCACAGTTTATCTTTGCTGTAATGGAACAATGCCCCTGAAAACTGCACATCTTTCCTTTAAATCCCTTCCCGAATGGCACACTCTGGATTAAACAACCAGGAAAGGTTCGGAAACAGGCATGTTTAAGATAGTCTACAGTGCCTCAAGTCCAACAAGGACTGGAATTGTTCTACTTTAATACTGCCTACGGAGACAGGACCATAAGCAGGGAAGGAAGTTTTATGCTGATGCACAGCTATGTTTGCAAGAATAATAGCTCTAGAGAATTTAGAAAACTTATGGTTTGCTTTTATTTTCACATGAGTAAACTGTGAATGGGTAGCTCAGGGAGATATCTGGGTACAGGACTTGCTATATACTCCATCTTGTGGGTAAAGTAGATTTGCCTCAGACACAATGACTTATCTGACTTATCTAAAATTTTTTTATCAGATTAATTACAAAAGTTTTAGCGATTCTGTTTTTTTTTTTAATCTCTGGGTTCTAATACTTGAAAGAAAACTGGTCACAAACACACACACACACAAACACACACACACACACCCTTTTACCATTTTATAAATGTACAACTTTAGATGTTTAAGATATTATTAAAAATATGTCATCGAATCTTTGATAAGGGAGCAAGAAATGTGAAGAGGAGCAAGGAAGTCCTCTTAAACAAATAGTGCTGGCACTTAATTTTAATTAAATGCCATGAAAGGCATTGTTTAATTTGTAACTGGACAACCACATGCAAAAGAATGGGCTTACACCTCAACCTAACACCAGGCACAAAAGTCAGATCAAAATGGACTAAAGACCTCAACAACAGACCACAATCCATAAGGTATATTGAAGACAAGGTCAGCAAAACTCTCCATGATATTGAAGCTACAGGTATCTTCAAAGATGACACATAACTGATCAACCAAGTGGAAACAGAGATAAACAAATGAGACTATATTAAACTAAGAAGCTTCTGCACCGCAAAAGATACAGTTACCAGAATACAAAGACAATCTACAGAATGGGAAAGGATATCCACACAACACCCATCTGATATCAAGGGTATATAAGGCACTGGTTGAACTCTACATGAAGAAAACATCCAACCCCATCAGAAAATGGGGCAAAGAAATGAACAGAAACTTTCTCAAGGAAGAAATATGAATGGACAAAAGGCACATAAAAATGCTCTTCATCACTAATCATCAGGAAGATGCAGATCAAAACAACTATGAGATATCACCTCACACCACAGAGACTGGCACACATTCAAAAGAACAAAATCAACTGCTGTTGGCATGGATGTGGGGAGAAAGGGACCCTCCTACACTGCTGGTGGGAATGCCGACTTGTTCAGCCCTTTTGGAAAACAATATGGTTGTTTCTCAAAAAATTAGGAATTGAGCTCCCATTTGACCCAGCAATACTACTTCTGGGAATATATCCTGAAGAGGCAAAAAAGTATAGTCAAAATAACATCTGCACTTGTATGTTCATCGTAGCACTATTTACAATAGTCAGAATCTGGAAAAAAACCGGTGCCCGAGAACAAATGACTGTTTAAAGAAACTTGGTACATCTACACAATGGAATACTACGCAGCTGTTGTAAAAGATGAAGTCATGAACTTTGCATATAAGCGGATCAACATGGAAAGTATTATGTTAAGTGAAATGAGTCAGAAAGAGAAAGACATACATAAAAGAATTGCACTCATCTGCGGAATATAAAACAACAGAATGGGAGACTAACACCCAAGATTAGTAGAAATAAGTACCAGGAGGTTTGGTCCATGGCTTGGAAACCAGCCTCATATGCTGGGGGGAAAGGCAGCTCAGATAGAGAAAGGAACACCAATTAAAGTGTGGTTGGAGGACCTGTCCGGGATGGGAGAGGCATGCTGAAAGCAGACTATAGATTGAACATAACAGCCACCCAATGCCTCCACTGCAAACCACAACACCCAAAAGGAGAGAGAGAATAAAAGGGAATGCCCTGCCACAGAGGCGGGGTGAGGTGGGGGATGGGATGGGGGTTGGGAGGGATGCTGGGGTCATCGGTGGAAGAGAATGGGCACTGGTGGAGGGATGGGTACTCAAGCTTTGTATGATTGAAACACAAGCACGAAAATATGTAAATCTGTAACTGTACCCTCATGGGTAACTGTAACCTCATGGTGATTCATTTATATATATATACATATACATATATATATAAGTGAAATCTTAGCTTCAACTCAAGTAGGTCTAAAAATGTAAGATTTCCTTTTTTGAAATGGATTTTAACAATGTGACTATATTTTTTGCTAAATGTTATAAAGAAATCTGTGGAATGTATCAATATATTTAAATGGAACATGAGAAATATTTGTAAGATGTGAACCTCTCCCCCAAACCCAAGGGTAGCTATTCTCATTAGAACACTGAAAAGCTTGGTGAGTGCTGACAAAGAAAGAAGAAAGTGAAAGATGTAAGTTAGACAGGTACCTACCCCCATAGGAAGTGTTTGGACTTTCAGACTGTGTGCATTCACACGGGAAGTGGGTAACTGGGAGAAGAGAAGGGTTTGAGAGGATTTGGGGAGGGAGAGCAACAAGTTCTGCAATTTGATTCACTAATCTCAGGAAGTACTTCCTATGCTTGGAACTGTGGTGGGAAGTGATAAGGAAGCTCTGTTCTTTTTTTAATTAATTACTTTCACTATTAATTCATTTTATATAATTAATTTTAAATATTGAAATTATTAATAATTATTGTAGAGCCTGGCAAGCTACCTGTGTTCTATTCAATAATGCAAAAACAGTAACAACAAGTCTTACAATGGAGATGTTACTGGTGCCCACTCCAGCAAATGGATGAACAATGAGACAACATTGCAACAGTGCTACTTTTATTATTTAATAAAATAATAATTGTTAATTTGTATGAGAGAACTGCTACTTACAAAGTTATTAATAGATGAGTTGCAATATTAACCCCACTGCCAGCATCAACTTCTCTCCATTGTTTCCATATTCCCTTCCCACCCCCAACCCCCAATCTCCACCCAAATTCTACCTCTCTCCTTGACAGGCATATTACTGAGTTCCAGTAGTTGCACTTAGAACTCATGTTTTAAGTTTTGTTGAGTCTGTGTTTTGGATAGATGGCTATGCCACTCACTGGAAGCCAGGATGCTTGTTCACTCATTACTTCCCATTCAAAGAGGTTTGTTCTGAGAGTTGATTGACATGGTACTGAAATTATTAGTCCTAAAAGATGATGTCATTGCAGATGAGAAAGTTACATAAGCAAATCTGAGCAACTGTATCATGGAACAGAATCCATCTGGGAATATGGTCTCTGTTGGATCTTCATATGCTAGCTACATGTTTCTCCACATTATAACGGTCAGTAGTGATTTCCTTCAGTTTGGGCAGTAAGTCATTTTTTAATGGGGTAATCAATTTAATAAATTAGATAACTTTCGTTGGCTAGTTCACAGGAAAACAAATGCATGAGGATGGATAAACAGTCTGTTCACTGGTTTTCTCTAAATAGCCATGGTGAATCATCTTTCTCCCTCTTAGGTTACCATCTGCCATGATTTAGAAATCAGCTGTAATTTAAAGAACAATTTTCTTGGTTCTTTTCTCCCTTCATTCCTCTGGTATTCTTTTAACCAAGAAGAATCAAACTAGGGCCCACTTTAGTTTTTGTTGCACGTGACAAGCAACACTTTTCTGAAAACCCAACCCTCTTGCAAACCAATCAATCCAGTGAGATAGAGTAACTCTTTCAGGCTGCAGATGAACACTAGAACCTTCACTATGCTCTAAGATGTGGGAGATAATGGTGGGTTTGGTACAGCAGCATTTATGTGTCATCAATAATCTAATTTTTTAAAATGTTAACATATAGATGCTGCTGTACCAAACCACCATTATCTCCCACAGTTAAGTTTTGAGGCAGCATCACCTTCTCCCTGATATTCTGTTCCATTCATTGACTTTAAATTATTTATCAGGTACATGAACATCATAAGGTAAACATTATTATACTGAGAAGATATGTCTGATTACCAAATCAGGCTTCCTTTGATTAGAAGTGGGCGCAGTCAAAACATGTCAAAAAAAATAGGTTGTAATGATTGGCAAAATATTTTACATCCTATAATTCTATTTATTTCTGTGTAAGATTTTTCCTAAAATGACCATCATTTCTGTGACTTGGGACTATGAACTATTTGAAGAGAGGCCCATGGTAGCATAGGCATTTTAGAATCATTGAATTTGTGTTTCAAAGAGTTATTTAGTGAAGATTTTCATTCATTGTCTTGTTCCTGAGAACAGGACTTTGATATACAAGCAGTTACAAATTCATAACATTGCAGGTGAGGTGATGAATCCAAGATGGGAACAAATGGCAGAAATCTTGATGAATTCTGTATACTGGAAGATTTGAACACTTATTTTTGATACTTAGCCAGTGCTGCCTTGAATTTAATGTTTTTCTGTGTAAATCTATTTCTCCAGATCAATTGTATGAGACAAAATGGAATTAATTTTTTATTTTTGTTAAGAAAATAAGCGAGAGGTATTTCTAATGATGCGGTAACTTAAGTCTCCAAAAAGATTTCACTTCAAATCCATACATGCAGAACAGATGTGCTGCAAGTATGGGCTCTCCACATCAGCACTAAATGGCTCATGAGAATAACCCCACCTGGTTTTTTGTGATGAAGGTTGCTTCTAGTGGTGTTCAGGGGACCATGCAGTGCCAGACATCAAGATAGGGTCAGTCAAGTGCAAGACAGGCCTCTTAACTGCACTATATCACAGGAATTTTCATTTGTGTTGTTGTTTTGGGGGATCACATCCGATGTCGCAAGGATGCTATTCCTGGCTCTCTACTCAGGGATCACTCCTGGTGGGGCTCAGGGTACCATATGTAGTACCAAAGATGGAGCTTGGGTTGACTGCATGTGAGGCAACAGTTCTACCTGCTGGAATATTTCTCTGGCCCACATGGGACTTCTTAAGGCATTCTATTTTTCAGGCCAAACGCAGGTTTATGTAATCAGAACTCCAAGTGGGCTGGGCCATCAATAAAGTTTAATACACCTTTCAGGAGATCTGATGTACTTTATTATTTGGGAATCATCTTTCCAGGGGATGAGTGAAGAGTCTGATTTGTTTTTCCATGCAGTTTGTTACCATTGTCATTCCATTCCATTCAATCCATGTACTTATTACTTACTTCCCTTCCAGGCAAACCTACATAACATCTGTTTTACTTATATTACTTATATTACCACATAGCAGTTATTCCTCACTTTTATACTTTGGATTCTATGAATTAGCTATTTGAATTATCTCATGGTTCCTGCTTACAGATGATTTTTGGCAACTAGGTCAGCCCGTCCTATCTAGTTTCCTGGTACTATTTTATTTTACTAAAATATTTCTTTAGTTGAATCAGATCAGTATTAATTTTTTTAAAATCCCAGCAAGTATCAGGTAACAATTTTTTTTAAAAAAAGACAGAATTACTTGACAAAATGTTATCTCATTGAAACACAATCATGTATCACAAATCATGAAATCCCATTGATCGTCAATTTCTCGAGCAGGCTCAGTAACCTCTCCATTCGTCCTGTCCCTGAGATTTTACTCGGCCCTACCAGATGTTCCACTGGAGGCTCTTTCAGGATCAGGGGAATGAGATCTGATTTGTTACTGGCTTTAGCATATGAATACACCATGGGAAGCTTGCAAGGTTGTCCCATGTGGGCAGGAAACTCTCAGAAGCTTGCTAGTTTCTCCCAAGGGAGAAGTAGGCTACAAGATATCGAGTGGCTGCAATGTGGCCATGCGCTTCTGGGAGCTTGCTTTTAAGTCTCTGGATGCTGGCCGTTGATGGGATTACACACACCTGGGTTCCTCTGCCGGTACCTTCATGCGTGAGGCCTGTCTGAACCTATGGAGAGGGGCCCCGAGCATGGCTGTGGCTAGGTTCCGGTGGTCTTTGGCCACCGGAAGCTCTGCTCTGGGCAGGGAGGGAAGCTGGAGCCCATCCCCTCCGAGGGGCCCCGGGGAAGACAGCCAGGTAAGAGACTTTCTGCATCACTCTCTTCTGGGAGCTTGCTTTTAAGTCTCAGGATGTTGGCCATTGAAACTCAATATGGATAGAAAACTTTTTAAAAGAAACGTATTAAAAGGTAACAAATGGATCTTTAGATGTTGTAAGTGATGATTGTACATTACATCCTATAAACAAAATCATCCCCAATATCATTTAAGGGTAGCATCTGTAATACAGATGCCACTTAATTGCCTTAGCAGGGCCTTGGCCATGGCTACATAGGCATGGGTGAGAGCCATATGTCCTACTGTTCCATCTGGGCATAGGTGAGAGGACAAAGGATATTGCATAGCTGCGGGCTTCATTTTATCTTCTATCTCCCACCCCAGGCCATCCCATCACCTATCTTCACTAGATTCCTCTTTAGAGGTGATATTTTACATGACCAATGAAATGAACTAGTTTACACTGCACCTGAACGGCAGTAGCACTTTCTATTTTTGCTCCTACTCCCTGCTCTGTTTCTCCCCATAATCCCCAGGGGCAATGATTTATTTTCTCAAATTCCACTTTGTAAGTTACACTGTAACTCAAATTCCACTTTGTAAGTTATATTTCACATACTACGCACAAGAGTTTTGCAGGAGACAAATGGGACGTGAGGGAGGGAACCTTGAGAAAAGAATGCTTCCACCTCCTTGCTTGACCCACTTTGGCTACCTGAGGAATGCCTGGTTAGGACTGGTCAAGTTGGTAACAAGTGTCTTCACAACCTGAAAGCATATGTACCACCAGCCCTGGGAGGCAGCTGTCACACCACATCTGAAGTCCACTTGGTCTGCATGGTGCAGAAACTGGTCACCAGCCTAGTTCTCGGGAGAACCACGGAATCAGCCTGGAGTGAAAACCTGCTCCCTGTAAGTAAAGGAAATTTGGTCCCAAATTCATCCCAGTTTTTCCAGGACCATCATCTTCCCTCACATAGAAGAGTTTCAGGAGGAGATACAATAGTGATGTAAAATAGATTTATTAAAAAAAATTTACTGGGGGGCCAGAGCGATAGTATAGTGGGTAGGGCATTTGTCTTGCACACAGCCAACCCGGGTTCTATCCCCAGCATCTCATACGGTTCTCAAGCACCACCAGGAGTAATTCCTGAGTGCAGAGCCAGGAGTAATCCTGAGTGCCCCTGGGTGTGATCCAAAAAGAAAAAAAAATTAAAAATTAAAACAATTTACTTAGAGAAATGTGACAGGAGAACGGGGGGGGGGAGGAAGAGACAGACAGACAGACAGACAGACAGACAGACAGACAGAGAAATTCCTGAGTGCAGAGCCAGGAGTAATCCCTGTGCATCACCGGGCTTGACCCCCACCCCCCCAAAGAAAAGAAAGTTATATTCATTTGCTCTCAGCTGGTGCAAAGTTTTCTTCATATCTATTCACTCTCTACTTCGCTACACTCACTACAATGGGGAGGACCAGATCTTATAATTCTATAATAAATTTTATTCAAGTTTGATGAAAATGTTGAATCATTGCATTTTAGCTGCTGAGTAAGGAAACAAAAAATTATTATTGCAAACATAAAAACGTGCAAAAAACTGAGTAGTAGGGTGATTTTATTGTGCCTAGGAACTGAACAGAGCTTCCAGAAGAAATGGTGCTTTATTTGTGCTTGAATAAAGAAAAATTAGGCAGGAAACAGTGGGGAGGCAAACAATGTTTCCACTATAGTGTTATTCTAGAAAATTGCAGCAAAGACTGAATAGAAAAGAAGGTCTTTATTGGCGTCAACCCACTGCAGTTGGGAAAGATGTCCACCAGCATAGACTGGGGAACAACTTCAAAGAGAGGGAAGGCTGGAGAGATAAAATAGATAAAATAGGGATGGAAGTGTTTATCTTGCACATGGCTGATGCCAGTTTGATCCTCAACACTGCATATGGTCCCCTGGTCACTGCCAGGTTTGATCCTTGAAGACAGGAGAAAACACTGAACACTTTAGGGTATGCCCTCAAAACAAAAATCAGAGAGTGGGTCTGGTTTTATGCCTAGCAGAGACAGAATGGCATAATATCTTATGTATATTCTAGTAGATTTTCTGGAAACTCATACATGTTTATCAGAGAGAATGAAAAACTTATGCAATTAAGGTATACACAAGGAGCATGACTTGCACAAAAAATGGCAGCGATGGGGCAAATGATGGTAAGGTACCAGTTCAATCTTCAGCACCCTGTGTTGTCCCCTAAGCCCTGCCAAGAGTGATCCCTGAGCACAGAGCCAGGGAGCAGTGCCAGGTGTAGCCCAAAAACAAGCAGATTAAAAAAAAGGCAGAGAAATGCCATAAGGGATAAAGGATGCTAGAGGTTGAAGAGGGTCCTATCATGTCATATTAAATGCAATCTTAAATTGCAGCTTTGGCCCACCCAGGGCCCACCCAATTCAATGGAGCTGTTTATCCTATGGGGAGTTTGTCGTAATCTGCAAGCTTCAAATCTGGGAATATATCCCAGAGGAGCAAAAAAGTATAGTCGAAATGACATCTGCACTTATATGTTCATGGCAGCACTGTTTACAATAGCCAGAGTCTGGAAAAAACCTGAGTGCCCTAGAACAGATGACTGGCTGAAGAAACTTTGGTACATCTATACAATGGAATACTATGCAGCTGTTAGAAAAAAGGAGGTCATGAAGTTTGCATATAAGTGGATCAGCATGGAAAGTATCATGCTAAGTGAAATGAGTCAGAAAGAGAGAGACAGACATAGAAAGATTGCGCTCATCTGTGGAATATAGAATGATAGAATAGGAGACTAACACCCAAGAATAGTAGAAACAAGTACCAGGAGGCTGTCTCCATGGCTTGGAGGCTGGTCTCTCATTCTGGGCAACTCAGAGAAGGGAACACCAAGTAAAATGTGGTCGGAGGTCATGCGGGGGAGGGATGACGCGTGCAGAATGTAGACTAGAGACTGAACACAATGGCCACTCAACACCTTTATTGCAAACCACAACACCTAATCAGAGAGAGAGAACAAAAGGGAATACCCTGCCATATTGGCAGTGTGGGGTGGGGGGAGATGGGACTGGGGAGGGTGGGAGGGACGCTGGGTTTACTGGTGGTGGAGAATAGGCACTGGTGAAGGGATGGGTTCTCGAACTTTGTATGGGGGAAACATGAGCACAAAAGTGTATAAATCTGTAACTGTGGCTCATGGAGGACAAAATATTCATTAGTGAGAAGTAGGAAGGCAGAGGTTGGGATGTTAATGGAGGGTTTCGAAAAAGTTGGGGGGATTAGAGAGAATCTGATCAAAGTCAGACGTGGAATAAGACTGTGAACTCTCAATTCTGAGACATATTCCTCTGATGAAATGCACTTAAAATAGTTAAGCAAAGTTAAACCCATATAGTAAAATCAGTCAGTGTGTGGGTAGCAGAAGCATTTTGAACTATTGGTCAAATCATTTATGTCTTCTAGAACTGCATTTTCTAGTATGGTAACTCCTACTACACATGACTCTATTTCTCTCTGTGTGTGTGTCTCTCTGTCTCTCTTTCGATATGCTTATCACTGTACCACTGTCGTCACTGTCATCCTGTTGTTCATTGATTTACTCCAGTGGGCGCCAGTAATGTCTCCATTCGTCCCAGCCCTGAGATTTTAGCAGCCTCTCCTAACTCGTTTTCCCCAACGATTGGAGGCTCTTTTCAGGGTCACGGGAATGAGACCTGTTATTGTTACTGTATTTGACATACCGAATATGCCACAGGGAGCTTGCTAGACTCTTCTGTCTATATTTCTATATAGATATCTATAGATAGATATTTATATATCTATAGATATCGAGAGGTATACCTCTCTATAACATATATACATAAAATAATACATGAGAAATCAAATTCTTCAGCAGTACTATATCATTGCTAATACTTTATATTAGTGCTATTGGCAGCAATAGCACATTCTAAATCATGAACAGCTGCACGTAACCACTTTAACTGGACAGCGTGGATGCTTGTTACTGCCATGGCACCAATCCTATTGCAGATTTAGAAAATAGAGAATTGATCCGTTATTGTTCAAGAAAGGACCAATCAAAATACAGTTCAACAGTAGAAAATTTATTGATGTAGTCACAGTGATTGTGCAGCATTAGCACTCTAAATCTTTGAAATAACAGATCTAACTACAAGAAATTAATATTTAGCAGTGCTGACTTAGTAGAGGTGAATTCTTTTCACTAATGTGCTGAGATTCAATGTAATTCGCAATGTGCTGCCTTCATCTGGGTGGTTAGGAAAACTGAATTCAGTTTAAGTACTTGAAATTTGTACTCACTGAAAACAGCAGGTACCTTGGTGCACCAAGGTGAAACCGGGTCAGAGACCAGTGTTAGATGAAGAGAACTGTTCTCAGCCCAGAGCCTGAAGGTAAGCACAGCCTGTCCTCTGTTTACTCCCAAAGCCTAAGGATCACCATTGCTCAGGTTTGTAGCTAAAGCCCAGTGTGCCTCAGGGGACCAGTCCCTGAGGAGATCTCCTTGTTCTTGCTGAAGAGCACTGCAGGCCTGGAACTCCCAGCCCTTTTGACAAGCCTGCTTCCTTGCTCTCTTTCTCTAGAAACACCCCTTCTCGTTTCTCTCCTAAAAACAAACGGTTTTGTGGCTCATGATTTCACCATCTTCTCAGGTTGCTAGTTTCTGAATAGACGCATTCTTTGGACTGAAGTCTTGTCTCTTGAAGATTGGCCTTCAACAAAAAGAGAACCCAACCTTCTTGCATTTGTAAACAGTGGGGCACTTCCCTTTTAGAAAAAAAAATCTTTCCCCACCTTTCAAACTAGTAATTTAAGTGGATTGTTCTCTGAGCTGAAGTGATGTGTCAGAAGATCATGAAACACTGTTTTACTGGAAGAAGTTCTTAAGGTTTAAAAAAATATATCTCCCTAGGGCCAAACGAATAGTGCAGGGGACAGCACACTTGGCTTGCCTGTGGCTGACTGTGGCTCCACCCCCAGCACCACACCTGGTCTACCAGTACCCCCAGGAGTAAGCCTCCCAAACAGTGCTCAGGAGACAACGCCCAGAGATGCTCAGCCAGTCCTGGGCCGGGTGGAACTCAGATGGAACTCGGGGCTTTGCATAATCAGGCCTGTGTTCCTGCTCTCTCAGCTGTCTCCTCAGCCGTGATAGTGTGTTTGATAATCAAAACACGGTTAAGTAAGGGGGCATAAGCTAATCTGGCTAGCCTCTCAGTCACTGACTGCCTGCTTTTCAGAAACAGGTGGATACAAGTAACCAATTGCATTTTGCACATGTGTTGTGGGTGTGAACGTATTGTCCATGTGTGTTTGTTCAACATCATCTTGTTTCCCAAGTATAGAGGCTGAAAAAAGGTTATTCTTAAATGCCCACTAGGTGGCAGCAGTGCTGCAGCTACTATAAACCCAGAGTTGTGCGCCATCTACGAATCATTTCTCTTAAGGACAACAGGCCCCAAGCACAACCTGAAATATCTGCATCCTCAGGAGAAATCTGAATTCACCGTAAGCATAACTGGTTTTTAACCATAACCTGCAGAAGAATAAGCTTCAAAAATAAAATAAAAATTGGAGTTATCTCATAGTAACACACTGTAGCACTGTTGTCCCGTTGTTCATCAATTTGCTGGAGCAGGCACCAGTAATGTCTCCATTGTGAGACTTGTTGTTACTGTGTTTGGCATATCGAATACTCCATGGGTAGCTTGCCAGACTCTGCTCAGTAGCTTGCTGGGCTCTCCAAGAGGGATGGATCCTGGGTTGGTCACGTCCAGCACCCATCCATTTACCTTTTCCCTCCCACCAAAGACCCCGATTTTCCTCCCGCCACCCGCCTTCCTTCCAGCCGTCTCTCTGGCAGGCAGTTTCTCTCTCTCTCTCTCTCTTTCTCTCTCTCTCTCTCTCTCTCTCTCTCTCTCTCTCTCTCTCTCTCTCCCTCTTCCTCCCTCCCTCTCCCTCTCCCTCTCTCTCTCCCTCTCTCTCTCTCTCTCTCTCTCTCCCTCTTCCTCCCTCCCTCTCCCTCTCCCTCTCTCTCTCCCTCTCTCTCTCTCCCTCTCTCTCTCTCTCTCTCTCTCTCTCTCTCTCTCTCTCTCTCACACACACACACACACACACACACATGATTTTAGAAATCGAATTAAACCACATCCAAGAGTGAGCCAGTGCCCAGGAGCCGAATGGGTCTTTATGGGAAGTTTCTCTGAGAAAACAGCAGTGTAAGGGAGGGAGAAACCTGGGTGAATCTAAGAGACGGAACTCCTGCCCAAGGCAGGCACGGGCCTTAAGCTAAACCTTCGGGAAGAGTGGAAAATGCGGAATTTGCTCAGAGATTAAAGTTGTGGGCATTTTGAAAGAGGGATTTCTCAGTAAGTTGATTCATCAAGATTATTGTTGTTGTTCTGAAATTGGACCAAACAAGTCTAACAAACCTGGGGGCTTGTTGAGGAAGGGCTCGGGGGAGTCTTTCTAAAGTCTGGTCAATGAATTTATCTTCGTCAAGTCCAAGTATTTGTCTGCACTCATTCCTTATTTGTAGTTGGTTATTTTCTAGGGTTAGGACATTGTAATGTGGGTTTCCCCCACTATCCAAAAGTAGAGTGCTCCTATAAAATCTTTCTGAGTTGAAGTGGAGTAAGGTGAAGATGAAATTATCATTTAATTTATATATGGAAATTTTTGAGCATTCCTAGATCCTCCAAATAACCTATCACCTCATATCAAATAACGTAAGACTCTCAACTAGCTCTCACCTCTCTCTGGTAAAGATGGGAATGAGAGAAAGCACCCATAGCCTCCGTCATGTGGTTTATTAAGGAAAGAGCTTGTGGTGTCTCTGAGGGGTGCTCGCTTTCTCTCTAGGTGCTACTACAAAAAATGCCAAAATGCTATGTTGTATTTTGGCTTTTGGCAAAATTAAAGATCCTCTTTGGATTTCTTTGCTCATGGTAAACAAGCACTAATATAAGTCTAATTTTTTTGGAGGGCGGGGCATACCCAGTGGTACTCAGTGCTTACTCTTGTCTCTGTGCTCAGGGATCACTCCTGGTGGCTCTGGGGACCAATTTCTGTATTAATCTGTTCATCATTTCTCCAGCCTCTGTGTGCCTTGACTCAGTGGTACCCCCAGAAACTTGAGTCTGTTTTGGTGTGTGTGTGTATGTGGAAAGGTCATGCCTGGTGATGCTTGGTGCTGGAATTTGAACCATAATCATGGCCAGAGCTGCAAGCAAGATAAGCCTTTGTGCAGTCTCTCCTGCCCTGAGAGTCATTTTAAAGTCTTTTCCTGTATCATTCTTCCTCTTCCAGATTAAGTTCTGTTTCATCTATTATCCTTCTATTTCATTAATTTATCTTTCCCTCACCATTTCCTTCTCTTTCCCCAAGTCCAACTTTTCTCAGTTGGTGCCATATGGTCCCTTGTGGACTTCAGAGTACTGCAAGCAGGGGGGTCTTGGTGAAAATCACTTAAGTAGGGGTACACAGCATAAGGCTATAGGGCCAGGTGGTAGAGACCATAGGAAGTTGAGGTGAAATTGGGCCACACTTGAAAAAAAGTTGGAAAATATGAATTGTGTTTACTATGATAATTGTTACCTAATTTATTTAGAGTTCCCTCAAATTTATTCATTCACTGTGGATCACTTACCTTTGAATCATAATTTGATCATTTTACTTTCCCCGTTTTCTCACCTGTCCCTTAGTCTTGTCCTCACCTTCCTCTCTCCCTCCCTCCCTCCCTCCCTCCCTCCCTCCCTTCCTTCCTTCCTTCCTTCCTTCCTTCCTTCCTTCCTTCCTTCCTTCCTTCCTTCCTTCCTTCCTCCCTCCCTCCCTCCCTCCCTCCCTCCCTCCCTCCTTCCTTCCTTCCTTCCTTCCTTCCTTCCTTCCTTCCTTCCTTCCTTCCTTCCTTCCTTCCTTCCTTCCTTCCTTCCTTCCTTCCTTCCTTCTTCTCTTACCCACTTGTCCTTATCTTTTACTGCTGTCCAGGCAGCTAAAAAAGGGATTGACTGTGGATTTATGTAGTGATGGTGCTCGTTAACAGTTTTCCAGAGCCTATTTAAAGATGCATATATCAATATATACGATATATGCATACCTCTCGGAGAGCCCAGCAAGCTACCGAGAGTATTCTGCCCACATGGCAGAGCCTGGCAAGCTCTCCATGGCGTATTCAATATGCCCAAAACAGTAATGATAGGTCTCATTCCCCTGACTCTGAATGAGCCTCCAATTGTTGGGAAAGACGAGTAAGGAGAGGCTGCTAAAATCTCAGGGCTGAGTGTAATAAAGACGTTACTGATGCCTGATAGAGTAAATCGACGAACAACGGGATGACAGTGATACATGATACAGTGAAATTATCTACAATTATGTGACTAGGACTGCCATACTGTGGCCTATCTGTAGTCAACTATAGCACTACCACATGTACTAAACAATAGTATTGTATTGTTGTAAAAAGCAGATATAAATAAATATGGTATGTACACTTTCGGAAAGTGTTTGATTAACATTCATTTTAAAATTTTGTGTTCAATTTTTTGTCATTAAATGGCATACTTTTAAAAAATCCTTTAGGGGCCACACCGGGTGCTCAGAGCTTACTCCTGGTTCTGTGCTCAGGGCTGATCTAGCAGGGCTCAGAGAACCAGATGGGGTGCCATGGATCAAACCTTGATTGCTCACGTGCAAGACAAGAGGTCTTCCCACTGCACTCTCTCAGCTCCCGATGTTGTGTCTTTCCTTGGCATTATTATTATTATTATTATTATTATTATTAAATTATTATTATTATTATTATTTTGGAAGGGACACACCAGGAAGTGTTCATGCTTACTCCTGGCATTATACCTGGCAGGGCTCAGGGGACCATACAGATGCCAGGAATCAAACCCTAGTCCTCCATGTGCAAGGCAAGTGCCCTATCAGAGCCCATGTGCCTTTTCTTAATGTCTTACTGTTCATGGTGAGGAGAAAGTAAAAGAACAGTTTATCTTCCAGTAATGAAAGAGTGGTCTGACCTGCAGAAGAAAGGAAACATATTCCTCTGTACTTAGAAATATCATCCTTACTGTGCACTTCAGCAATGTATACTTTCCCCGTATGTTCCTCCCCTCCCTAGGTCGTAAAATAAATTTCAACACCCGGTGTAAAAAACACTTCAGGGAAAACCAGTGTCAACCATTGGAAAAGAAAGGTGACGAGGGGCGCTGACGGTGTGTAGCAGCTGCTGGCACTGCGCTGGGGGCTGCTGCGGGCGCTGGTGGCATCACATCCCCCAGTAAGGCATCAGGTGTCGGGACTCTTTCTCGGAGACGTCCGGGACTATGCCAGAAGGTGTCTGTACCATTTTTACTGAGCTTCCCTCCCCACCCCAGCCGCCAGGAGCTCTGCTCGGGGTGGGGAGGGAAGCTCAGCCACCCTCTGCATCGAGTACCTGATGAAGTGTGCCTGCTGGAGGCGTACAACTGGGTGAATGCCCGGAGGCCCGTCATCAGGCCCAACGTGGGCTTCTGGAGACAGCTCATGGACTACGAGCACCAGCTCTTTGAGAAGTCGACAGTAAAAATGGTACCCCATCACGTACATTGCCATAGTTTTTTTAACCAGCCATCTGTTCTTGGTCACTTGGATTGTTTCCAGATTCTGGCTATTGTGAATAGTGCTGTAATGAACATAGAAGTGCAGATGTCATTTCTGCTGTGTTTTTGTGCCCCCAGGGTATATTCCCAGAAGTGGTATTGCTGGGTTGTATGAAAGCTCAATTTCTAGTTTTCTGAAGAATGCCTATATCATTTTCCAAAAAGGCTTCACCAGTCAGGATTCTTACCAACGATGTGGTAGGAAGTGTGGATGTGGGAAGAAAACCTACTATTCTTTAAAAAAAACTGACATATAAACTCGATATAGAGAGGCTGAAGAGATAATATAGTGTATAGGATACTTGTGTTACACACAGTCAATCAGGGTTCAGTCCTCAGCATCCCATATTATTCCCAAAGCACCATCAGGAGTAATTTCTGAGTGACTAGTCAGGAGTCAAAACAAAATCAAACAAAAAAAAATTGTCTCAGAGTAGTTGAGATTATATATGTGCCTGTGCATTTGTAATGATTAATTTGGAGAACAGTGCCTCAATTATACCTGACTAGATACTGGGAAACTTCAGCTTTCCGAGAGGACAACTGAAAGACAGAAAATAAGATGAACAAAGGTATTTACTGAGAGAATCTTAGGAGACCAAATTATTACTACAGTGTCCAAACATTAATGCTTGTGTATGTTTCACACTGGTGCCTAAATAGAACACATATTTCCTTACTTTGCATCACAATCAAACAAATTTTGGAACTTAGTTTACACTGTAGGTTGGAAAAGCAAAAGGATTCATGTAAGTATCAGTACATGAAAGGGTTATATACAAAGATCCAACATCTAAAAATAATGAAGAAATAAAAAAGAATCTCAACACATTTCTTTTTTATCAAAATTTTCAATATAATTTTAATACACAACATGTATAAATATATGTAAGTATATATTTATATATTCTTTAAAAAATTTTATTAGTGAATCACCTTGAGGTACAGTTACAGATTTGCATATTTTCATACTTGTGTTTCAGTCATACTATGCTCAAGTACCCATCCCTTCACCAGTGCCCATTCTCCTCCACCCATGATCCCAGTATCCCTCCCAACCCCCCACCCCACACCCCACCTCCCCTCTGTGGCAGGGCACTCCCTTTTGTTCTCTCTTTCCTTTGGGGTATTGTGGTTTGCAATAGAGGTATTGAGTGGCCATCGTGTTCAATCTATAGTCTTTCAGCCCTTTTGGAAAATAGTATGGACTCTTTTCAAAAAATTACAAATTGAGCTCCCATTTGACCAGCAATACAACTTAGGAGAATATACTCTGGAGAGGCAAAACAGTATAGTCGAAATGACATCTGCACTTGTATATTCATTGCAGTACTGTTTACAATACCCAGAATGTGGAAAATACCCGAGTGCCCGAGAACAGATAACTCATTAAAGAAACTCTGGTACATCTACACAATGGAATACTATGCAGCTGTTGGAAACGTTGAAGTCATGAAATTTACATATAAGTGAATCAATACAGATTTCAAAGGATAAATTCAAAATTATTTAGTATAGGATCAGATGGGCTGGAGTAATAACACAGTGGTTGGGCGTTCGCCTTTCACATGGCCAACCCAAGTTCGATTCCTCTGCCCCTCTCAGAGAGCCCAGCAAGCTACCGAGAGTATCGAGCTCGAGCGGCAGAGACTGGCAAGATACCCGTGCATATTGGATATGCCAAAAAAACAGTAACAAAAAGTCTCTCAATGAAAGACATTACTGGTGCCTGCTCAAACAAATCGATGAGCAACGGGATGACAGTGACTATGACAGGGTTGATAGTAATATTTTTATGTTGTTCTTGGTAAAATGCTATTATAAAATGAAGAAAATTTTTGTTCAGCTGGTGAACCATTTTCAACACAAAGGTAAACAATTTTTACAGCAAAACATATAATTAAGCCAGCAAAATATCATACCTTGTCTGGAGCAATAGTAAAATTGGTGGACTGCTTGCCTTGCAAGTCCAGGTCAGGGCTCAGTCCTCATTACCACATATGGTCCCTCAAGCACACCAAGAGTGACCCCTGAATGCAGAGCCAGGAGGAAGGAAACCTTGAGGATCACTGGGTATAATCTAAAAAACAAACAAACAAAAAAATCATTCCTTACGGTTATTTATTTATTTAAGTTTTATGACTGAAATGATCATGTTCAGCCATCCAAAAGTCCAACCATTTAGATTGACTTAGCCCCTGAGGTTTCTAGATAACTTAAAATCTGCTGTTTAATTATTAACTTAATCAGTGTGAGTTAATGCTATTGCTTATTACCTAAATGACTAATGTAAAATAAACATCCATTATTTCTAACTAGTGTAAGCTTTAGGGGAAAATGTGATACACTGGAAATTTTATTTTCATTTGTAGGAAGACCATAGGTTTGGAAATCCAGTGAAATGCTTTAACCTACTATCCTAAAATTTTTCTGATCTTTCTATTTAATTTATAATGACAAGCTGGTAAATATGATTCTGCCGTAGAGTTAATGAGAAACTTTAATTTTGAATAGTTAAATCAGAGGATGGGGATCAATCTAGCAATGTTACAAAAACATCCAGGAAGACCATGGGATTGTGGGTAGGTCAATTTAATGACAACTTGCTTTATAAGTTGCATGGAGATAGCCTGTGAAAGTTTATCCTCTCTTGGATAAAGAAATACCATTTTCAATAAAGTCCCATGATATGAAGCAGCAACCATCCCAGGGCACTTTTACATAAGATATAAGAGTAGGATACATACAGAAGGCTGATGAGATTGGGGAAGCTTGGGAAAGGGGGCGCACAGAAACTTCTATAAGCATTCCTGGTGTTAGGGATTGAACTGTCTCCCCTCCACTAACATCTTATCTCCGGGAAAAACCCTCACTTATTAATGCCCTGACCTCCAGTAGCCACTCAGAATGTGGTGTTGGATAGAAATAGGATCATTTCACATGTAGTTAGGTGAGGTCATACTGTAGTAAGCTGGGTCTATAATTTATCATAATTAAAATTTTTATAAGTGCAGGACATTTCAGCCTAATGATAGATGTACAGGGAGATATCCTGTGAAGAAGATGGCAGGATCAAAGTGATGTAGCCACAAGCCAAGGAATGCCACCATAGTTTCTGAGCAAACTATATGCAGGAAAAATATGAAGCAAAAGTGCTCCCTTTGTTTCAGAAGAAATCAGTTTTCCAATACTTGTATCTTGGTCTGCTAGTCTTCAGAACTCTGATACGATAGAGTTTGGGAGTATTTTTGTTGTCCTTCCTGCTTTTTGTTTGTTTGTATTTTTGCTATATTCTATAATTCTTTTTTTTTATAAGATAATCGCTTCTGCTGTACTGTTTTCTTTATTTAAAAATTCTACTTAAAATCAAGCAATTTGAGAGTCGAGAAATAAAATATTCCCCTGATACAGAACTGAAATGTTATGGCTGTAATAAAACAGAAGATACAATTCACTTTTCTTTTTTTAAATTTTTTTTAATTTCTTTTATTAATTCACCATGTGGAAAGTTACAAAGCTTTCAGGTTTAAGTCTCAGTTATACAATGCTCAAACACCAGTCCCTTCACCAGTGCACATATTCCACCACCAAGAATCATAATATATCCTATCATTCTTAAGGCTTACTGTTAGTTCTGCACTTACAGATTTGGGGTTCCTGGAATTAAAACTGGGATGGCCACATGCAAGAAAAGTACCCTACCTGCTGTACTACCACAAATCACTCATTTTGTGGCACATAATTATGGTAGTCTGAGCAAACTAATACCCTGTCCAACTGCTTCTTCTTCGGAAGTATTAAACTATCAGAATACTACTGTTGTAGTGCTTGCAGTTACTTTATTATTAGAATGGGGAGATGATAGATAGAAAAAGAAGGATATAGAAAGGCTTTAATTAATTTTAATTGTTTTATTTCTGCACACAAATCCACCTACTTGATCTCCTTCCATCTTTCATAATTTAACCATGTTGAAAACTTTTTATTATTCTTCTGCCATGTAGTGGGCCAATCATATTCAGCTTTTTGCTTGCTTCTTCTTATTTTGCGGTATATTCTAGTACATTCTAGTCCTAATTAAAGATATTTGCATTTAACAATATGTTGATCAGGGGACCAGGTCAATTAAATTATGGGAGTTAACTGTCTCTTGGGATCGGTCCTTTAGTCACTGCTGGTGCTACAAGCTAGATGCTGCTGGAGGTACTACAAGTTAATTCAAGGAAATTAAGCAATTATGTGCAGGGCTCAGTGTGAGGTATTTTGGAGCAACATGTTCACTAATAATTAACATGTTCACTAGTAATTAACTATTAAACTGAACATTAACAAGAATAAGTATTATAAAAAATTATGAGATTTAAATTTTGCAGGTTTTTATGAATTTTGCAGGTTTTTATTGAACAGAAAATAATGACCTTGAATTTTCAGATCAAGTCACAGAGACTTGTGTTTGTGATACTCTATTTGTGATAGAGTTTACAAAGTCTGACAAAACCTATGGATAGTGCCCCCCTTCTCCTCACAAAGAGGTTCCTTCTCTAGGTCCCCCCTCGATGGACATTCATTGAAGTAGAGCTGTAGCACCTAAAAATACAATAGTCAATAAATATCCTTTATTTTTTATAGTTGTAAGATACAAGTTTTATGCACCTCTTCCGTTTATAAGAAATTTTCTAAAAATTCATAAAATATGTACTACTGATATATTCATATATATCTACCATATTGTCTTATACAATATATGTCCTGTGTTATAACCTGTGCATATAATGTATGTTATATAGTATATCAAACATGTTATATAATATATACTAGAAGAATATGTATTTAAACATAATTTCATTTTTAAATGTTTGATAAACACTTATTTACCTCAATTTTTTCTTGTTTACTTGTATTTTTCATTGAATTTCTGGAAAGTAAAATGCTTCCAATGCCCTATCCACTCTCTGGTGTTCAAAAAGTTTCCCACATGTATATTTTTTCACACTAAAAAATATTTTATTCTAGTTAACATGATGTACAGTGCTCTTAGGATAGGATTTTTTTTTAATTTTATTGAATCACCATGAGATAGTTACAAGCGTTCATGTTTGGGTTACACTCTCACAATGATGAAACAATTTTTGAATCACACTCTAAACCAGAGTGCTTGCTTTCCTCCATTGTTGTCTCAGGGTCACCCATTGCAATTTCCGATCTCATACCATGCTACTTTGAGTTCTGTGAGCCTCAGCTTTGGTTGCTTTGGGCCCTTTGCTACATCTTCCCTGTGCTTCATACCCTTATATATGAGAAAAATCATCCTGCCTCTGACCCTCTCCCTCTGACTTCACTCAACATCTATACCCTTCAGATCCACCCATGTAGGGTAAAATTACATGATTTTATATCTTTAATAGCTAATTAGTATTTCACTGTAGTTTCTTTACATGGCTTCTTTATCTAGTCACCTGTTCTTGGATACTTGGGTTGTTTCTATATTTGGGTTACTCTGAATAATGCTGTAATGAACACTGGAGTGCAAATTAATGTCTTTTATTAATAGGATTTGGGTCCCTTAAAAAAGATGCTCAAAAGTGGGATTTTGGGGTCATATGGAAGCTCAATTTTTAGTTTTTTTAAATATGTTGAAGGTTTTATTATTACTTTTTTGGTATGCAATACTATTAATAGTGCTTTTACATGGACCTAATTCCAACCCACACCCATCACCAGTACACACATATCCCTCTCCCAGGGAACTTAGCCCTCCTCCCTCTCACCCTCACCTAAGTTGTGTGGACCAGTTCCCCAATTATGTTTCCTTTGGATTGTTATTGCTGCCTTGCTGTGTATCACATATGAAAGAGATCATAGTGTATCTGGCTCTTTCATTCTGACTCATTTCACTCAGATGATATATTCTAGTTCCATTTATGTTGCTGAAAATTGCATGATTTTGTTCTTTCTTAGAGCTGTAGTGTATTCCATTGTGTATGTATACCACAACTTCTTGACCCATTCATGTGTTGTTGGGCATTAGATTATTTCCATATCTTGGTTATTGTTCTAAGTGCTGTGATTAATGTAGGTGTGCATATATCCCTTCAAATTAATATTTCTGTGTTCTGGAAATGGACATCAAGAAGAAGTATTGCTGGAGTTATATTTCTAATTTTAGAGAAAGTTCCATATTAATTTCCATAGAGTTTGAACCAGATGAAATTCCCACCAACAGTGGATGAGTGTTCCTTTCTCACAACCCTGTAAACACTGGCTTTTTTTGATAAGTGCAATTCTCTCAAAAATGTGAGATGCATTTCAATGTTGTTCTGATGGTCAACTCATCTACATCAAAGAAGCTAAATGTGTAAAGTGGAGTAAGAAAGTCTCTTACAAATGTTGGGAAAATTGGATAGCCATATGAAAAGAAACGGAAACTAAAGCCATACCTCATACCCATCACAAAAGAAAACTCAAAGTAAAGATCTCAAGATTAGAACATAATCTATAAAATACATTGAAGAAAGCATCAGCAGAACTCTTCAGGAAATGAATGGTAGACTTCAATGTGATGACCAAACTTGCAAAAGCAACAAAACCAAAACCAGAAACAAATGGGACTACATCAAAGTAAAAAGTTTCCACACAGCAAAAGAAGCTCAAGCTAATAAAAAGACACCTTACTGAATGGAAGAAGATATTTGCATGAAGAACTTCTAATAAAAGCTTGATATCCAAGATCTATAAATCACTCACTAAACTTACTAACAAAAAGTGCAGTGGCCCGAACCATAAATGGGTTGAGGAGATGAAATTACACTTCCCCCCAAAAGACATACAGATGGCCAAAAGTTATATGTAAAATTATCATCATCACTCATAATAAGGGAAATACAAATCAAAGTATAAATTTTTATTATTCAAAGTATTTATATTGTTTTCCAAAAAGTTTGAACCCACAGTGAATATTCCTTTTCTCCAATCAAATATTGTAGCTTTTTAAACAACTTCATTTAACTGCAATTAGAAATGATTTCCTTATGTGTTCCACTTCAAGGAACAATTTGTCTTATTGGTGGAATGAGATATGATGCCAAATAGCAATTACAGGGTCAGTAAATAATACTAAGATTCTGATTGAAATATGGTAATTTAATCTGAATTCTTTAGTTTGCTAAAATTCAATTATCGTGGACTCTTTTGCTATCAACGGGACCTCATTATTGTATTTTGAGTTAGACCTCAGTTCTATATAACCTGAAAACATAACTGTGGTTTGTTATCTACAACTTACAGATATGCATTTCTTCAAAAGTATAAGTCTATTTTATTATACATTGTAGCACATATTTGAAATAGATGTGAAATGGCCCATATGAACACAGTGACTAATCTGAGAAAAAAGTAGAAAGCAATTGGGATACATTAAAAACAATAAAAATAAATTACTCTTACTTTGGGAAGTAATAATTATAATTAAAAATTTTCACTCCAAAATGCCTGCTGTCTGTAAATTATGTGTAATCTTTTAAGTCATCCCATGTAATATTCTTTCTAACTTATATTTTTACCCATACCCCAAATGCTTGATCATCTCGTAGGTGGGTGGCCAGGTGTTCTTTTGACTGTGGAATCTAGTCGGTAACAGCTCTAGTCCAGCAGTCATCTCCGAATTGCATTACATGTCCAGCCCATCTGATTTTCGATGCCTTGGCAAACGAGACAGCATCCCTGATGTCTCTGATTCTTGATCGTCAACAGAGGTTGGAACTCCGGATTCCTTTTCTCACTTTAGTGAAACATAATATTCCAAGCATAGCTCTTTTGAGTTCTCTTTAGGATACCCAAATAGCATTCTCGTCCTGTTTTCTTAGGGCCCAGGTCTCCGAGGCATATGTCAGTGCAGGAAGAACTGTGGAGTCGAAGAGATGTGCCCAGAGCCGGAGGTTCTTTGTCCTCTTAACCACTTCTTCGACGCGCTTGAAAGAGTTCCACTCTTCTCTCTTCCTACTGCACAGCCCCAAGTCATTCTTCATGTTGAGTTGTCTCCAAATTGCATTATGTGTCCGGCCCATCTGATTTTTGATGCCTTGGCAAATGAAGCAGCATCCCTGATTCTCAATCATCAATGGAGGTCAGAAATCTGGATTCCTTCTCTCACTTGAGTGAAATGGGATACTCCAAGCATAGAAGAAGAAGTCTGATGAGATGGTCAGACTACTTCATCAAGATCCTGATCGAACAGTTTGAGGCTCTTCATGTTTTTTGAGCAAGCAGATAGCACTCAACAGGGATAAATGGAGACGTCATTGGTGCCTGCTCAAGCAAATCGATGAGCAACGGGATGAAAAGTGACAAGTGACCCCAAATGTTTAACACTCATTTAATGTGGATTAAAGGTCAAATGTCCATACTAGCAAGAAAATGTCTCACTCCGGGAAGTTTGCAGACATTCCAAGAAGAATGGCCTTGAGAGACAGAAATTTGTGAACAATGAGGAATGCTGAGAACTGTGGTCAAACATAGATTATTAATAAATTTCCAGTTTCAGTTCTGCACATGCAGACACTTATCTTAAGCCTCCCTGGTGTCATTCTCTATATCTGTGATTTTAATAACATTTGTTTTGTTTTGTTTTTTCACCACACCCAGTATTACTCAGGGCATACTCCTGGCCCTACACTAAGGGATCATTCCTAGAAATGTACAGGGGACCATATGAAGAGCCAGGGATAGAACCTAGGTTGGCAAGAGAAACACCTTAGCCACAATACTATCTCTCTTGCACCTCTAGTGAAAACGTACTTTTTAAAAAAATTGAATGCATATTGAACCAAACACTATCAGTACAAGCTGTGATTATTGGTTTGAGTTCTCTAATTAAGACCAGACACTTATTCTATTCAGTGTTGGAAAATTATTCCTTGCCCTCAAGGGCACAACAATCAGTGAATTAGGTGAAAACGGAGGTCAAAAGGATTCTCTGGAAACTCAGAAGGTTTTTCAGATGAGTACTTAGAAGGAAGTGGGTAAATGTCATTAGAAAAGTGGTGTTTCTGGTGGATGATGACCCTTATTTGTAATGGTGGTTGAGGATGGTTAGGCATGGAGAACAGAACAGAAACCAAGGAATGCAGGTGTGTAAAGAGAGCATGGATTAGTAACTGTGACAACTGTGGCTGTCTGTGCTGAAACAGGGTATTTAAGGTGGGCAATTGGATCCTGTATCTGAAGAGGGGGAAGGTCGTAAAGACATCAGGTAGATTCAGTTTATGAATTTTGAATTTCATCTAAAGAGGTCCTTCTGGGTTATTTACCTTTTGATGCAAGGTCAAAAAGGTCATCATTTACTTGTGGAATTTTATGAACCAAAAATTATTTGGGACATGTACTTTTAAAAATAGCATAAAAGACAATTGGAACCTTCATTTATTATAATTTTGTATGCCATATCATTTTTGCTCTATGTTTTAATTAATATTAACTTAAATTTTATTAAGATGATGAAACATAATTTGAACATAAGTATATATTATTGCAACTGTCACTTCAATCAATGTAATAAATATATAAGTCCTTCCTCCAAAGTATCCTCCTGGCCCTGGTAATTACTCCCTCCTACTCTGCACTGCCCCATTTTTCTGTTTCTGGGCAACCATTGATCTGTTTTATGTTACTGTAGTTTGCATGTAATAGAATTTTATAAGTGGAATCACATAATGTGTACTCTTGATTATCTGTCTTTATTCATTTAGAATAATTATTTTGAGATCTATCCATGTTATTGTATGAAATGAAATCCAAATAAAGTGGATTTATTTATTTATATCAGGGTCCAGTCCTTTAAAATTTTATCCTTTCTTTTTAAAATTTTTATTATAACATCGTGATTTACAAAATTGTTCATAATACAGTTGCTTCAGGTATTTAGTGTTCCAACACTACTAGTGTGACCTTTCCCCCACCATGTCCCCAGTTTTCCTTTCAACCCCAGCCTGCCATCTCAGGCATCATCAGCATCATCATCATCATCATCATCATCATCATCATCATCATCATCATCCCATTGATCGTCAATTTTCTCGAGCGGTCTCAGTAACGTCTCCATTAGTCCTAGCCCTGAGATTTTAGGAGCCTCTCTTTACTCGTCCTTCCCAACGATGCCGCATTGGAGGCTCTTTCAGGGTCAGGGGAATGAGACCAAGCATTGTTACTGGTTTTAGCATATGAATACACCATGGGGAGTCTGTGAGGCTCTCCCATGTGGGCAGGAAATTCTTGATAACTTGCCAGGTTCCTCCAGATGGAGAACTAGGCTGTAAGATGTCGCTTTTGGGAGCTTGGTTTTAAGTCTCTGGATGTTGGCCGTTGGTGGGATTACACAGCGCTGGGGCGGTCCCTGGGTATGACCGCCTAGCTATTGGAAATTGGGAAATCTGGATAGAAGTGGCCCATTCCCAATCCAAGCAGGCTTGGAGGTCTCAGCCCCGGGTGCCACACACCTGGGTTCCTCTGCGGGTACTTTCATGAGTGAGGCTCCTCCAAAGGTGTGGAGAGGAGCCTTGAACATGGCTGTGGCTGGGTTCCGGAAGTCTTCAGCGGCAGGAGCTCTGCTCAGGGCACGGAGGGAAGCTGAAGTCCACCTCCTCCGAGGGGCCCCGGGGAAGACAGCCAGGCGCTCGGGCAAGAGACTCTCTGCCCTATTTGGCACAGAGAAAATTTACTTTATGTTACTTATTCCAATAGAATTTAAAGAAATGGTAAAAAGAATGTTCAGAAAATAAATGGGTAAAAGCCAATTTGTGATTACTATATGACTTTAACCTATGTAAATAAGAAAATTAAAACCATTTAATACAATATACTAAAATGCCTACTGTCATTTACACAACTAAGTTTTCAACTCTGGATTTCAAATAGTTTGCATTAAATTTTAATTTATTCTTATATCTCCAGTCCAGCTGTCCTATTGCTCAGCTATGGCTGGAACGATAGCACAGCAGGCAGGGCGTTTGCCTTGCACATGGCTTACCCGGGTTCAATTCCTCTATCCCTCTCGGAGAGCCTGGCAAGCTACCGAAAGTATCCCGCCCACACGGCAGAGACTAGCAAGCTACTCATAGCTTATTTGATATGCCAAAAACAGTAACAATAAGTCTCACAATGAAGACATTACTGCTGCCCACTTGAGCAAACCGATGAACAACAGGACGACAGTGCTACAGTGCTACTTATATTATAGTAATAATCGTAATAATCGTGTCTTACCTATCATCAATAAAACCACAACATCCTAAAGGAGAGAGAGCGCAAAAGGGAATGCCCTGCCACACAGGCAAGGCAGGGTGGGGGGAGGATAGGGTGGGGGTGGTAGGAGGGATGCTGGGACCATTGGTGGTGGAAAATGGGCACGGTGGAAGGATGGACACTCGACCATTGTGTGACTGAAACGCAAGCACGAAAGTTTGTAAGTCTGTAACTGTACCTCACGGTGATTCACTAATCAAAATTTTTTTAAAACCTTAAAAAATTCTGTAATAATGTATTTTGAAATTTATATGAAATAAGTAAGACCTATATATGTAAAAAGTTTTTCTCCAATACTTTATTTAAATACTGTGGTTTACAAAGTTGCTCATGATAACTTGCTGCATACATTTAATACTGTAACACCAACCCTATCACCACTATCACCTTCCCTAGAGGATTGCCTCTAATTTTCACAACCACCCTCAAGCCTTCCCCCATAGCAGACTCACAATAATTAATTTTATATGGCTTGTTGCCAATACATTGCTAAGAGAATCATCAAAGCTGTTTCCTTAGAAGAAAATTAGTGTAAATTATTGTATCTCACCCTGAAGACATGAAGTCTTTGTATGGAGGATTACTAAAATATTACAAGTTAAACCTTCTGTGTTAAAGCTTTTGTTAGTTGAGATTGTTTGGCTTTTATGTTATGTCCCATCAAATCTGTATGCTACTAGTAGATTATCAGTGTTGCAGAATTTGGAGACGCTGCATGCTCCAGGAAATCCAGAATTTTAACTGGGCAGTACATCTGGAGCTAAATTTTTAATTGGGCAGTGGCTTTGATGGGTTTGGGGCAGGGGGGGTGGAGGGTACATGACCATCAGGGTTTCTGGGAGCACAGGGAGCTGGGGGATAGGTTGCCCGCCCTGACTCCAAGAAAGCCAGGAGTCACGGGAACCCATTGCATAATTTCTTGGTGAGGCTGGGTTCCAGGACTATGGTGTTTGGCTAGAGGCATGGCGGTGATTACAAGATTGGGAGTGAGTGACTGCCTGGGCTTTGTCTGGGTGTGTTCTTGTGGGTGTCTTAGCCAGGAATGGGTGTCTGAGAGATTTTGTGGCTCATTGGTCTCTTTCTAGATTTTTTTTTCAATGAGTCTCTGGAGCAAGGCTAGTAGCAGAGGTGTTTTGTGGGTATCTGGCCTTTCTTATATATGTGGATTTATTTTGTGTTTTCTTAATGACTAATATAGTTGAACATTTTTTTTCTGTTTCTCTTTTTATTTATTTTGTATGTTTTGGCCATCCCCTGCAATGTTCATGATCACTCCTGTCTTTCTACCCAGGGATAATTCCTGGTAAAGGTAGGGAACTAGGTGGGTTTTGGGGAATCAAACCTGGGTTGACTGAGTACAAGATAAGTGCCAACTCACTGTAAACTCTCTCCATAGCTATTCCTGTACTTGCTTTCCTCCCATTAAGAAAATGTTAGATCTGTACATGATTAACTTCTATCTTCAGTGCATCGTGGACTGAAAAGATAGTTGATACAATGTCTATCTTCCTGATTCTGCTGAGATATGTTTTGTGGCCCAGCACATGGTCTATTCTGGAAAATGTTCCATGTGTATTCTTTTTGGCTGGGATATAAAGTCCTGTATAGATCTATTAGCCCTCTCTCTTCTATTTCTTCCTTCAAAGCCAGTATTTCTTTGCTGAGTTTTAATCTTCTTGATCTATCCAGAGGTGATAAGGCAATGAAATACTATGCAGTTGTTAGAAAAGATGAAGTCATGAAATTTGCATATAAGTGGATCAACATGGAACGTATCATGTTAAGTGAAATGAGTCAGAAAGAGAGAGACAAAGATAGAAAGATCGCACTCATCTGTGGAATATAAAGTAACAGAATGAGAGACTAATACCTAAGAGTAGTAGAAATAAGGACCAGGAGGTCTGCCCCACAACTTGGAAACTGGCCTCACATGTTGAGGGAAAGGGCAGCTGAGACAGAGAAGGGAACACCAAGTAGATGATGTTGGGAGGACACATTCGGGTTGAAAAATGCGTGCCAAAAGTGGACTATTAGTGGACTATAGATCGAACATGATGGCCACTCAATACCTCTATTGCAAACTACAACATCCAACAGGAGAGAAAACAAAAGGGAATACCCTGCCACAGAGGCAGGGTGGGGTGGTGGGCCATGGGGTGGGGGTGTGGGAGAAATACTGGGAGAACGGGCACTGGTGGAGGGTTGGGTAATTGATCACTGTATGACTGAAATGCAAACATGAAAGTTCATAAATTTGTAACTGTACCTAATGGTGATTCAGTAATAATTTTTTAAATGCTAGAGAATATAACTTAATGATTCATTTATTCAAATCTCCAGACAACTTTCTAAATAAACTGTTTCTTATTTTAAAAGTTCACTATATACTAGCTTCAATTCCTCAGTAGATCCAGCTCACAAATACTTATTATAGTCTGTGATTGTCTTCTCATTTTTCTAATAGCACCATCTAAACAGTAAAACTTTAACGTGTTGATGAAGTTAAATTTGCTATTTCTTCTATATCTCAAGTTTTCACTGCCAATAATCTTTGTCAAACCTAGACCATAGAACTTTATTCCATACTTCATTCTAGTAATTGTATTATTTTAGCTACTATATTTAGGACGTGATCTATTTTGAATTAAATTTTATTTATATATTGTGTTAGTGACTGAAATTTACTTTAATGATAGATATCTAATTGCTCCTATACCATTTGTTATAAAGTTTATCCTTAGGGCTGGCAGACTGTGCAGTGCTGATGTTGCCTGCCTTACATGCACGTGACCCAGATTAGATTTCCAGTACCAAATGGCCTCCAGAGCAGCATGACAAGGTGAAGTCCTAGAGGGCCCTGAGCACTGTAGGGTTAGAGCAGCACTACACCCTCGAGCCTTTGCAGTGAACCTCCAGCCTAGCTGGCTGACGTTTAACACAAGGGCTGATGGGACCCCTGAGTCGCCGAGCACCTCTTGGAGGCTGCCCACAAAAAATTTCAAAAGATTATCTATATATGTATATATGTGTGTGTGTGTGTGTGTGTGTGTGTGTGTGTGTGTGTGCCTCTCGGAGAGCCCAGCAAACTACCAAGAGTATCCTGTCTGCAAGGAAGAGCCTGGCAAGCTCCCCGTGGAATGTTCGACATGCCAAATACGGTAACAATAACAGGTCTCATCCCCTTACCCTGCAAAGAGCCTCCAATCGTTCGGAAAAATGAGTAAGGAGAGGCTGCTAAAATCTCAGGGCTGGGACGAATGGAGACGTTACTGGTGCCCGCTCAAATAAATCCATAAAAAACGGAATGACAGTGACAGTGATACAGTGATCCTTTTCAAACTTAATTGTCACCTTTGTCAAAAATGAAATGACTGTGTAAATTGACACATTTCTGGAGTCTATTCTGTTTCACTTTCTATGTCTAATTTATGGCTATAAAATATTGTGTTATTATTATACCTTGATAATAAACCATGAGACTAGGCAGGAAACAGTCCCAGTTTCTTTTTAATAATTCTTTTTGATTATTTCAGGTCCTTTGTATTTTATATAAATACAAGAAAGCTCGTTTTATCTTTCTTTCCATATTTTTGCTGGATGGGGTAGGGAGGAGTTACCGCCAGTGGTTTTTGGAGCTTACTCTTGGTTTGGTGCTCAGAGATTTCTATGGTAATGCTCAGGGAATCACATTTTAATGTGGGATCAACTTCAGATGGGTTGCACACAAAGTAAGCACCTTAGGTTTTATACTAACTCTCCAGTTTAAAAACTCCTTTATTTTTATAAAATAAATCTTATTGAATTTTTATTGGAATTGTGCAAAATTTATGGATGAATCTGAGGACAATTGTTTTAATAATAGTGAGTTTTCTAATACAAAAAGCACACAGATATACTGTCAGATATATTAATTAATTTATAGAGAAAATTGGTATGATGTTTATATCTCTCCATTTGCACTGAGTTTTTAAATTTCTCTTAGCAATGCTTTTTTGTTTTTATGTCCTTTGTTGTTTATCACTATTTTTTAATCCACTGTAATAACATAACTGCTTTTGCATACAAGCTTTATTGAAATAAGTTGGGCTCATCAATTTATGAGTGTCTATGACTGATTCATGTTATAATTGTAGGTTTGAGTAGTTGTGATAGGGCTCATATAGCCTCCAAAGTCTAAACTATTTATCACCAAACACAGTACAAAAAATTTTGACAATTCCTTAAGGAATTAAAAGGTTTTTTTTTTTATTTTTGGGTCACACCTGGCAATGCACAGGGGTTACTCCTGGCTCTGCACTCAGGAATCACCCCTGGCAGTGTTCAGGGGACCATATGGGATGCTGGGAATCGAACCTGTGTCAGTCGCGTGCAAGGCAAATGCCCTACCCGCTGTGCTATAGCTCCAGCCCCAAGGCATTAAAAGTATTTTTAAAAAGAATTTTTCGGACCATGTCTTGCAAACTCTATAGATTTATATACCACTTTGGTTATACTAGGTGCTTCTCCTTTCATTCATATCTATCCCAGGCTGCCTTCACTGTGCATTTCTGCACTTCCTTCTGGGATCACTCTTATTAAGCCTGGAAAACTTTCATTTTAATTTTTGTAGTGCAGTTTGTAATGATGAAATCTCTCATTCATTTTTCTTTTTTCCAGAAACATCTTTATTTTCTATTTTGTAAGGATGTTTTTATTACATAAAGAATTCTAGGATGGTGTATTATTTTCTTTAAGCATTTCAAAGAAGCCATTGCATCTACTTGTGGATTTTCTGGTTTCTAATGAGAATGAACTAACAATTTTTATAGAGGTTATACTGAACACAATTTGTCTTGCATTCTGGATGTGTTTTAAGACTCTCCCATATTCTATTTCCACATTTTTTGACAGTTACAACAATAATATACCTATATATCATTTTATTTGCAGTTTTTTGTTTGGTATTTACTTTCTTGTATCTAAGAATAGAAACAAGGGTTTTTGGAAGAATTATGTCTTGAAACATTTAATATGTTCTTTCTCTTCTTTCCTTTTGGAATTCTAATTATGTACCATACGACTACTTGAAATTGTGCAAATCTCTGATGTTTAGTTATACTATGCCAAAAAATATTTTTCTCTACATTCTTCAGTATGTATAATTTTTATTTACTTCGAATAATTTAATGCTACTTAAGTTAAGTTTGATTTGTTCTTTAGTTCAGTCAGTATATTCTTAATTTCAGTATCTTAAATATTTTTGGTTATGCTTTACAGTTTCTCTTTTTGTAACAGTTCTCTATCCTTCAGATATCTTCCTTTCTAAATTCTTTCCCACACTTACAATGGTCACTTAAAATGCCTTGTTTACCGTTTAGAATCAGAGACAATCTAAAAATATTTTATTGATTATATTACACATTACCTAAAATTCTCACTTTTAAAGTGTACACGTTTTCTTGCTCTTAAATCCCACATTCTCTCTTGAACATACATCTCACTTTCTTGCTTCTGTGTTATCTCTTGAACACATTTCTCCTCTTTGTCTCCTCACACATCTTTCTAAGAAAGATTCAATTAAAAACTATCTTGGTTTACCAAGAAAGTAGTGTACAAGTCAAGAGTATTTTTAGTACAGTCACCCAAAGTGCAACCACCACTACTACTTCTAGAACATTTTCATCACTGTTTCAGAAGACCTCTACTCCTTACTAGTCATTTCTAGTTTCCTTATTTGGAAAAATCCAAAAAGTTAAACAAAGTGAATATATATCATTTTATGACTCTAAGACAATATAAAATACATATACATATAATATACATATGTATCCATACATGGGGATATATTCAGTTACTATATATAAACTCATTTATAGGAATGAAATGCTGACACATATTGCGATATGAAAATATATTAAAAACATTATGCTAACAGAGGGAAACTAGAAACAGAGCCAGAGAGGTGGTTGACTGGGCTAAGACCAAGCTTTATATGTGGGAGACTTGAGTTTGATTCCTGGTACTTCATGATTACCCAAGCACCATTGGAAATGGCTTCATGCACAGAGCTGAGAGTAGCCTCTGGGCTCCACTAGATGTGGTCAAAAAGAAAACAAACTGAATAACAAAACAAAAAAGAAACTAGAAACAAAAATCTCTATTAATCCATTAGTATAATAATGCTGTCATTCCATTTGTATAAAACATCCTGAATACGTAAATCCATAGAGACTTGGTAATTTTTAATTCTGTTTGGTTATTTGGTTATTTGGTTATCATGGCTTATATTTCTGTTCATTTCTTCTTTTTTATGACTCACTATTTCTTGGATAAATAAAGGAAAAATAAAACAAAAAAATAGAGAAAGAATGGGAAAAATTTAAACAAATACTTTAAAATTCCGTTTTAGCATCACAAACCTCAACTTAAGTAATTGTTTGATTTCTTATTCAAATGATGCATATTTTCAAAGGAAATTATGGTAATATATGCAGTTAGTCCAAAATTCTGAAAGGATATATTGTGTATTTCTTGTGAAAATATTGCTAGTTACTCCTCATTACAGCTAATGGATGGTAATATCATCTTGTTTCTCATTTATCAAAAATACTTTCAAGAAGAAAATAAATCAAAGAACAACAACAAAATGTCCTGACCCAAGTAAGGTCAATTGCTGCTAATGATTCATGCAAACCGCATGTATAATGATTCATTAATCGCCCTGTAGTTCCGATATTTTGACATTTTAAGGTTCTGTTCTCTTAGGTCACTTCCTCTCTAGAAGTTAGCTCTGTCTTACACATAGAAAACTATTCTCTCCCTTAGCCTTTAGCATGCTTTTCTTTTTGAAAACTGATCCAGTGTCCAACCTCTACCCCTTCCTGTATTGTACTTTCACTCCCAGAGCTGAAATTCTCCTGTTCGGGTGACCCCAGGCCCAGAAATCTAAGGACAGTCCTACCGGAATTTTTAATTTAGAAACTCCAATGCCAGTTTATTATGCCTTGTTCATTTCTTCCCATGAAGGTCCTAACAGTAGTTTTTGCCCGACTTCCACACCCGCTTTCCTTGCTCATCTCCTGACAATGTCTGGTGCTTCACTATGCATCCCTGCGTGCCATGCACTCTTCTTTTGCTAGAGAACTGTAAGGAATTCAAGTATATTTTCTGTGCTAATCACTTAAAATCTGTTCACTATATCTGAATAATAATGAAACCTCTGTTTTACAAGAAATAGTCTTGTTTTAGCATTTTTCCCTTAGTGAGGTCAGTGAACAATTTGCACTAAGACTTTCTTCATTTTTTTTTTTTGCTCTTTGGGTCACACCCAGCAATGCACAGGGGTCACTCCTGACTCATGCACTCAGGAATCACCCCTGGATATGCTCAGGGGACCATATGGGATGCTGGGATTTGAACCCGGGTCGGCCACGTGCAAGGCTAACGTGCAAGGCTGTGTGCTATCACTCCAGCCCCTGCACTAAGACTTTAAGAAACAAAATAAGCTACAATTTTTGGACATCAAATGTGTAAATGTATGTGTATGTGTATTATGTTAACTGATTTTACAACCTTGTCTCTAAAAATTTTTATTTATTTATTAGTTTAGATTTTTGGGGTCAGACCATTTTTAAAGCAGCATTTTAAATTAGATATCATGATCTCTATTTAAAAATGGGTAAACTGAGGTTCAGTGTCAGAGAGATTTTCCACGATAAGTTACAGCCATATGACTCTGTGTCAATTACTTTTAATCACTATCTCTGACTCAATTCAGTAAATATTTGATCTGAAAGAAGGAGAGAAATACAAAAGTTTTGTACAGTTTTATTTAGGTGTCTATGACGAATTTAAAGTTTGTCACTAAAGATATATGTTATACTATCAATTGGAATCGAGTCTTCCACCATATCTTAAAATAATCACTTAATCAAATAAATACAAGCAGTGAGCTAATTACTTTGTATCTTATAATTCTTTCATGAGGTATTTTTACCAAGTAATCTTTTTTTTTAAAATTTTTTATTGAGTCACCATGTGGAAAGTTACAAAGTTTTCAGGTTTAAATCTCAGTTATACAATGCTCGAATACCCATCTCTCACCAGTGCTCATATTCCACCACCAAGAATCCCAGTATAGCTCCACCCTGCCCCCCCACACCCCTAACCCCTCCACGCCCCTAGCCCCCTCACCCTTAGCCCCCCCCCGCCTGTGTAACTAATAAATTTCACTTTACTTTCACTTTGATTGCATACAATATTTCAACAAAACTCACTATTATTGTTTGGAGAGTCTCTCCCCTAAAGTCAGACCTGCTGAAAAGGAAGCATTAGATAATTTGTTTTCCATTGCTGAGGATGAAGAGGTATGAGGTTGAGTGACCACACTTAGCGGCCTCTCGGTTTTGGGTTTCTGTATTTTAGTATTTTAGTAACTAAGTCCAGAGAGATATCTGCCACAAGTTGCATCGTTGCCAACTTGTACTTCTCAGTTACATTATATTCCACATATGAGTGCAATCTTTCTATGTCTGTCTCTCTTTCTGACTCATTTCACTCAACATGATACTTTCCATGTTGATCCATTTATATGCAAATTTCATGACTTCATGTTTTCTGACAGCTACATAGTATTCCATTGTGTAGATGTACCAGAGTTTCTTTAACCAGTCATCTGTTTTGGGGCACTCTGGTTTTTTCCAGATTCTGGCTATTGTAAACAGTGCTGCAATCAACATAGAAATACATATGCCATCTCTACTATACCGTTTTACCTCTCCGGGATATATTCCCAGGAGTGGTATTGCTGGGTCAAATGGAAGCTCAATTTCTAATTTTTTGAGAATCGTCCATATTGTTTTCCAAAAGGGCTGAACCAGTCGGCATTCCCACCAGCAGTGAAGAAGAGTCCCTTTCTCCCCGAATCCACGCCAACACCAGTTGCTTTTGTTTTTTGGGATGTGGGCCAGTCTCTGTGGTGTGAGATGATATCTCATGGTTGTTTTGATCTGCATTTCCCTGATGATTAGTGATGTGGAACATTTTCTCATGTGCCTCTGAGCCATTCGGATTTCTTCTTTAGGAAAGCTTCTGTTCATTTCATCACCCCATTTTTTGATGGGGTTGGCAGTTTTCTTCTTGTGGAGTTCAACCAGTGCATTGTATATCCTTGTTATCAACCCTTTATCGGATGGGTACTGCATAAATATCCTTTCCCATTCTGTAGATTGCCTTTGTACTTTGGTCACTGTTTCTCTTGAGGTGCAGAAGATTCTTAGTTTGAGATAGTCCCATTCATTTATCTCTGTTTTCACTTGCTTGGCCAGTGGCGTGTCAGCTTTGAAGATACCTTTGGCTTCAATGTCGTGGAGGGTTTTGCCGACCTTGTCTTCAATGTACCTTAGGGATTCTGGTCTGATGTTGAGGTCCTTAATCCATTTTGATCTGACTTTTGTACATGGTGATAGATGGAATTCTAAGCCCATTTTTTTGCATGTAGCTGTCCAGTTTTGCCAGCACAATTTGTTAAACATGCTTTCCTTGCTCCACTTCACCTTTTTTGCTCCCTTATCAAAGATTAGATGGTCATATATTTGGGGGGATGTGTCAGAGTATTCAACCCTGTTCCATTGGTCTGCGGCTCTGCCTTTGTTCCAGTACCAAGCTGTTTTAATGACTACCGCTTTGTAGTAGAGTTGGAAGTTGGGGAGGTTGATTCCTCCCATTTTCTTTTTCCCAAGAATTGCTTTAGCTATTCGTGGGGGCTTATTGTTCCATATGAATTTCAGGAGCGCTTGCTCCATTTCTTTGAAGAATGACAAGGGTATCCCTACAGGGATCGCATTGAATTTGTACAATACTTTGGGGAGAATTGCCATTTTGACAATATTAATTCTTCCAATCCATGAGCAGAGGATATTTTTCCATTTCCTCATGTCTTCTTTTATTTCCTGAAGTAGGGTTTTGTAGTTTTCATTATACAAGTCCTTTACCTCCTTAGTTAAGCTGATTCCGAGGTATTTGATTTTTTGAGGCACAATTGTGAACGGGATAGCTTTTATCATGTCGCTTTCTTCTCTCTCACTATTTGCATATAAGAAAGCCATGGATTTTTGGGTATTGATTTTATAGCCTGCAATTACCAAGTAATCTTTCAGATTTCCTCTGGTGCATAATTCCCCCTATCCCATTTATAAATGTGACTTTGTGGAGGTATGAGATTTGACTTTGACTACAGTTCAGGGTGTAGCTGTTGTTGCCTCCCTCCCATACCCTTCCTATGTAATGGAAACTTTCGCACTGAAAATTAAATAAGACTTAGGAATGCTGATTGAATTTTTCTAATTTGTCACGGTATAATCCATGATGCATGTCCTTGGGCTTTCAAATTTCTTTAGGAAATTTCAGTTGGCCCAGTGTAATTGCCATCATTTCATATAGGTTATTATATTATAACTATTTTACATAACCTAGGTTTGACATTTCCTGTCTCCTTATATAAAGGAAAGTTGCTGTGAGGAGACACAGAGGGCTTAGAAATCATGTGTAGATGACCAATGATTCACTAGTTCCAGGGATGGAGAGAAATATTTGTTGACAAAATAAAGAGTAAGAATGACTCTAATTTTTTAAATAGAGATATCATTCTGACAACAGTACATAGCAATAAAATATTCTAACATTTTTTTAATAATGGAGTTGTTAAGGAAGAAATACGAATGGCCAAAAGGCACATGAAAAAGTGCTCTGCATCACTAATCATCAGAGAGATGCAGATCAAAACAACCATGAGATACCACCTCACACCACAGAGACTGGCACACATCCAAAAGAACAAAAGCAACCGCTGTTGGAGAGGATGTGGGGAGAAAGGGACCCTTCTACACTGCTGGTGGGAATGCCGGCTAGTTCAGCCCTTTTGGAAAACAGTATGGACGATTCTCAGAAAACTAGAGGTTGAGCTCCCATTTGACCCAGCAATACCACTGCTGGGAATATATCCCAGAGAGGCAAAAAAGTACAATCGAAACAACATCTGCACATGTATGTTCATCGCAGCACTGTTTACAATAGCCAGAATCTGGAAAAAACCCGAATGCCCTAAAACGGATGACTGGTTGAGGAAACTTTGGTACATCTATACAATGGAATACTATGCAGCTGTTAGAAAAAAGGAAGTCAAGAATTTTGTAGTTAAGTGGATGGGCATGAAAAGTTTCATGCTGAGTGAAATGAGTCAGATAGAGAGAGACAGACATAGAAAGACTGCACTCATCTATGGTATATAGAATATCAGAGTGGGAGACTAATACCCAAGAACCGTAGAAATAAGTACCAGGAGGTTGACCCCATGGCTTCGCGGCTGGCCTCACGTTCCGGGGAAAGGGCAACTCAGAGAAGCGATCACCAACTACATTGTAGTTGAAGGCCATGTGGGGGAAGGGAGTTGCGGGCTGAATGAGGGCTAGAGACTGAGCACAGCGGCCACTCAACACCTTTATTGCAAACCACAACAGCTAATTAGAGAGAGAGAACAGAAGGGAATGCCCTGCCACAGTGGCAGGGCGGGGTGGGGGGAGATGGGATCGGGGAGGGTGGGAGGGATGCCGGGTTTACTGGTGGTGGAGAATGGGCACTGGTGAAGGGATGGGTTCCCGAACTTTGTATGAGGGAAGTATAAACACAAAAGTGTATAAATCTGTAACTGTACCCTCACGGTGATTCTCTAATTAAAAATAAATAAATTATAAAAAAATAATAATAATAATGGAGTTGTTAATTTTACCAATGTTGCCCAGGATTTAAATAATCAACTAGTTTAACAACACTTAAAGAATAACCTCTTAGATATATCATCACCATTTCTATCCACAGAGGCAAAAACATCCACAAAGACAATTGTTAACCTAATTACTTTGCGATTTACTTCTATATCAAAACAAAATGGTTCTTGGATGTTTATTTCTTAATTTTTCAATTTCACCTCTTCTTTGTTGAAAATAGGAGATAAGTCATGTGTTATTTTCATTTTTTCATTACATTTTATATACTAACACTTCTTAAAACCTTTTGGGTTTTCATAGTAATGTGACTGTGAAATGCTTTTTAATATGCACTGATCATTTTTCCCTTTGAACACATTTTATTTTCCCTGAAGTTGTCCTAAGTTTGTTTCATAATGTACTATTCATTTATTCCTTAGTCTATCAATTTTACCTTCTTTTAAAAAAATTTTTTTATTAGTGACTCACCATGAGGTACAGTTACAGACTTACAAACTTTTGTGCTTACATTTCAGTCATATAATGGTCAAGTATCCCATCCCTCCACCAGTGCCCATTTTCCACCACCAATGGTCCCAGCATCCCTCCCGCCACCCCCACCCCATCCCCCACCCCGCCTGTGTGGCAGGGCATTCCCTTTTGCTCTTTCTCTCCTTTTGGATGTTGTGGTTTGCAATAGAGGTATTAAGTGGCCATCATGTTCGGTCTATAGTCTGCTTTTAGAGTGCGTCTCCCATCCCAAGCGGATCCTCCTAGCACCATTTACTTGGTGATCCCTTCTCTAACTCAACTGCCTTTTCCCCCAGTATGTGAGGCCAGTTTCTAAGCTGTGGAGTAATCCTCCCTGTACTTATCTTTAATAATCTTGGGTGTTAGTCTCCCATTCTCTTTATGAGCTGTCTGATTTACCTCCTTTGGAGTGGTTGTTTCTTAGTGCTACTTCACAACACTATCTTGATATCTTATTTCACCATCATCTCAGTGATTGTCTTAATTTCCTCAGTCCCATGAGACATGACAAAACATTTCCTTGGATTCAAATTCCTCTTTTTTTCTCAACCTTCTCAATATTGTGTGGCTTATCTACTTTTGAAATCTTTCAATGGAAATCGTGGAGGGTAACCTTTGGAGAGCTTGTTCAGCGTTTTTGTTGAATTCTTTTTTGACAGATTTTCTCCCCTATTTTCTATTTTTCTGGGGGTTTGATGTTTAGACTTTCTTTAGTTACCTTATTTTCTTGTGTTCTTAATCTAGTTCTTTGCCCTATTTTTGTAAAAATTTATCAATCTTTTTTATTTAAACATTCTGTTGAATTTTTTATTGATATGAGGCTATCCTTTATGTTTGCTTGTTTTGTTCTGGGGCTACAAACCAGCAATGATTATGGGTTATTACTGGCTCTGCACTACTGGAGTCTGTAATCAATGCCAGGGATTGAACTGAGTTTCATGAAAGGCAAGTGCCCGACCCACTGTAATATCACTCTGGGCCCTGTTCTAAAGTTTCCTGTTAAATATAATTTCAAGAAAACTTTTCCTCTGAATAAGTATATTCAATTTATATTATAGTTTTTTCTCTTCTTTTTTATATTTATCTTATATTTCAAAAACTCTTTTCCCCCCCTCTATTATATGCCTTTGCTTCAGTATTTTTCTAAGTTTATTCATGTTGGCTCCTATATTAAAATTTAGAAAATTTTCTTATATACTTGGTGGTTTAGTTTCCTACTTATAATAAAAAGTAAAGTACTGGATTCAAAATGAGTACAGCAGGTGAGGTACTTGCCTTGCATGTTTCTAACTCAGATTCCATCTCTGGCATCCCATATGGTCTCATGAGCTTTGCCAGGAGTGATCTCTGAGGACAGAGCTAGAAGTCAGTCCTTATAACTCACATAAGTGTAATTTTACAATGTTTGCCTCTTTATTATACACTTTTTATAACTTTATGATAATGTACTCAGTGTTCATCCAAATGTAGCCCATGAAAATTTCTTTGCCTCTTAAGACTGAATAATGTTTCATTGTATATGTATATTACATATTATCTATTTGCTTGGATTTCTTCCACCTCTGTCTAAAGGAAATAACGGTAAGAAATTCAAAGTGATTGTATCACAAAATATTTTTTAATTAATTATGGTTCAGCTCAACTCTGAAAGGTCTCCAAATTTCTCCTGTTGGTGCTTTATTGAAAATTTCCTTTTCTTCTAATTTCTTTGCAAATCTCACTGCACTTAGTCATATAAATGATAGTAAAATACATTGCAGCTCAATACTTTGACAAGACTCATAAAAGCCTGAAAAAGCTTAGGCTCAGAGTAATCCAGGCTCTCAAAATAATTTTGAGCCATACAATTAAATTAATGTGATCTTAGCCATTTTATAGGAGACATGGTTATTTTCTGGCTCATTATAAAATTAACTACAATATATGTTCAATTTATATAGCAAATTCTGCATTAAGTTTTGTGTAATTTGCATTAATATGGATATTCAGTTGCAACCTGTAATTTACCTGGATATTTATGACACTTGTAGAAACAAAGTAGTTTAGAAATATTCTTAGAAATATAGAAAGGTAATAATATGGTCATGTATGTTGCCTGTAGGTCTGCATATGCTTAGTTGTAAATATTTTTAAAGCTATAGGCACTATAAACATTTTAAAAGCTACAGGTCAATATTTTAGACCCTGAAAATAATAAGAGCAGTTACCTACTTGAAATATCATATCATGTTATAGTGAAACTGAGGTGAACTGGGCCACCCCAGTTGTTCTAGTGAACAGAGGGATCTAGAGTTTGTAAAATATATCCAAACGGCACAGGTCTATGTGAAAATTAAAACTGACTGATTATCACATTGGTGCTGTCACTAAAATGGTATTGTCTATAGATTGCACTGAATATGTCATGAAACTGCTTAAGTGTAATAAGAGAATGTACAAGCATTATGAGTGAAGGGAAAGCCATTTGTGATTTTTTTCATTTTGAACTTTAGACTCCATCAACTCATATTTTAAAATTATGTCTTCTGAGAAAGAAACTTAAAAGACCTTACAATGTGATAGATTCTTCAAGGCATATATTGAGTGCTGTTCATTTCCCAAGGGTGATAGAATGCCTCCCGAGGCTGTTTAATGTAGATAATTCTGCCTTTACTTAACATGGTCCCTCTATATGAATAATTGTAGAGAGTATGGAAGATCATTGGGAATAACAATAAAATGCTGAATTTTACAAAGCCTATGTTTATAATTCTTTCAAAAGTAAGGCTATTTCCTTTTATATGATATTCTTAAGCTGTACACCCTAAAAACATAACTTTAATTTCTATATTTTATATATCTCTTTCTCTTCCTTCACATTTCTCTAATTAAATTTCTTTAAGTAATGCTGTTTCACTTCACTAAAATAATAATACATATATTCTCAGTACTTTTTATTCTGGGCTGGAGCTATATCACAGCTGTAGGGCATTTCCCTTGCATGCGGCTGACCCGGGTTCGATTCCTCCCCCCCTCTCAGAGAGCCCGACAAGCTACCGAGAGTATCTCGCCCTCATGGCAGAGCCTGACAAGCTACCCTTAGCTTATTTAATATGCCAAAAACAGTAACAATAAGTCTCACAATGGAGATATTACTGGTGCCCGCTCAAGGAAATCGATGAACAATGGGATGACAGTGACTTTTTATTATAATTTAATTTATATCACCAAAATTCTAAATGAGGTATTTTTTAATTAAAATTTGATAGTAATTATATCTGGAAGAAGCTTAAATTGAGATTTCCATGAAGAGTTGAACCTGAGATCAAGGTGGACTAAGAAAAGTCCTACTAATGGGCTTCACTTCAGGCATTCAGTGAAGAGTCAATTCCCTTGTTACTTATACTACATCCAGAAGAAAATAAAGTACAAATTATCTGAATCCAGGATAGAAGGGGAAAGCCTATTGGAAAAGCTAATGGATTTTAAAAGCCTCATCATCTCTATCTAGTGAGTACTCTGAAGGCAGTGTTAAGCATCTGAAAGATGAGAAGTGCTTTCTGAGAGAACAATTTTAAAATTATTAAGCTCCTCGCAGTGAACTGAAATTTCTTGTTTAGAAAAGTGCTAAAGAGAACCTCAACCTTGAGTAACAATGCAGAAACCTGGGGGAGGGGAGCAGTTCGCACTGCAGCAGTGAAGTAGAAAAGGATTCTTTTCCAGGCTATAGTAGAAAGGATAAGGCATGCCTGTGAGCAGCCCAGCCGTGAAATTTTTTTTGTAATGGAGAAATATTCAATTTAATTTGGATTTTTTCCTTTGGTTAAATTTATTTTTTATTTCAATCTATTTATTTTATTGAATCACCATGTGGAAAGTTACAAAGTTCTCATGCTTATGTCTCAGTTATACAATGCTCAAACACCCATCCCTTCACCAGTGCCCATATTCCACCACCAAAAACCCCAGTATACCTCCCACCCCTACCCCCACCCCCACCTGTGTAGCTGATAAATTTCACTTTATTCTCTCTTTACCTTGATTACATTCCATATTTCAACACAAAACTCACTATTGTTGTTGGAGTTTCCCCCCCCCAAAAAAAACAGCCCTACTGACAAGGAAGCATTTGATAACTAGTTTTTCATTGCTGAGAATGAAGAGATATAAAGTTGTGCGACCGCTATAGCGGCTGCGTGGTTTAGGATTTCTGTACTTTAGTATTTTAGTTATTAAGTCCAGGGAGATTTATGTCAGAAAGTGCACCATTTCCCTTCCTGGGGCAGCATGGGGCAATGGCTTAGTTCACAGTCTAGAGACATGGCTGCAAGCAGTTGCTGGGACCAAAAGTAGTCTAGCTGGCCTCTGGATTATGGTCGATCAGCAGCAGAGCAGCCGCACAAATGTGTGGCCACCTGGGTCCCCAGCCATGATTGATCCTCAGCACTATCCTAGCATCCTCATTCCTTGACTCATTATTTATTCTATTTGGTGTCTCTACATAGTAGGTTCAATCAGAAATAGTAAAACCTTTTATTCTTGAGTTCTGTGAGCCTTTGTAACAAGTTGTTGAACTCATTGGAGATGGGGGCAGGAAACCATAGGGACCCCTGATTTATTACCAAGTTGAACAGAAATGTAGACAGGACCTAATACTTCTGATAACACTCAAGTGGGCAGCTTTCTGGAGCTGGACCCTTAATCCTGTGGTGTGTGTGAATCTTGAGTAATGTGAGAAATTATTACCTTGTAGGACACCCTGTAGGTACACAGAGCTGGAAAATTAGTTACTGTGAGGAGTGTCATATAGTATGGGAAAATAAGAGGTCCACGGAGTAGCTCCTAATACATAATTATAGTCAGCGATTGCTTATGTCAAAGTACTTACTGTGACAATAAAGTTATTCCCTTTTTTCTCATCAACAAGTTATTCTTCATGATGAGCATATGCCAATTAGGCAATGGGTTCTTCCCGAGAGAGAAGAGACTCTGCAAATAGTTATTACATTTAAATTCCCCAATTTTTGATACCCTTATAACTAAAAAGAATTAAAGAATCAAACCTTTTCTCTTATTCTTTGTTTTAGTTTTTGTTCTTTTTTGGGGGGTCACCTCTGGAGTGCTCAGGTCTCACTCCTGGCTTTCCTTTCAGGAAATCTCTTGGCAGTGCCTGGGAGACCAAATAAGGTGCCAAGGATCAAACCAGGTTGGCCACATGCAAAGCAAGCACCCTGTCCACAGTCCTATCTCTCTGGTACCTATATAAGCGCATTCTCTAAGGATGATGCTGGGTGTTGGCCACCTTAAGAAGTCACCCTTGGGGGGAAAGGGACTCTCTTTCATTGTTGGTGGGAATGCTGACTGGTCCAGCCTTTTTGGAAAACAATATGGGCATTCCTTAAAGAACTAGAAATTGAGTTTTCATAGGACCCCGCAATATCACTTCTGGGAATATATTCGAAGGATGCAAAAAAGCACAGTAGAAATGACATTTGCACCTGTATGTTCATTGCAGCACTGTTCACAATAGCCAGAATCTGGAAACAACCCAAGTGCCTGAGAACAGACGACTGGTTAAAGAAACTTTGGGATCCGCCCTGTGCCGGCCGACATTTAAGCACAGAGCCATGTGGGGATGCTCCTTTCCGGCCCCGCGCGAGATCGACCCCGGAGGCAACTGAACCACTTTGGACAACGAGCGGTGCCCCCAAAATGCCTCCAGACTGTGTGCTCGGAGCTTCTGGCCCAGGTGCTGCCAGCGGGGTATGGTCTTTTCTCTCTCAACTCTTTCTTTTTGAACGCAGCGAGGCAATAGCCGGTTTTTAGACTATGCAGGAAGCCCGGGAAAGCCGATGGGTGGGACTTCCGGATCCGCCCTGTGCCGGCCGACATTTAAGCACAGAGCCATGTGGGGACGCTCCTTTCCGGCCCCTCACGAGATCGACCCCGGAGGCAGCTGAACCACTTTGGACACGAGCGGCGCCCCCAAAATGCCTCCAAACTATGTGCTCGGAGCTTCTGGCCCAGGCGCTGCCAGCGAGTGATGCAATTACCAAAAGAATTTTCCCTGGACTTCATATAGAAATCCAAATCCTCGCAGCTGCTACTGTAGCCGTGCGACATAATGTCTCTTGATTGTCAGCAACGTGTAAATGTTCCTTTTTGGCAGGGCTTACCATGGGGGGAAACTCCAAACAATAGTACTGAGTTTTTTGTTGAAGGGTAAAAGATTGTAGCGATAGAATTTTAGGCAGAATTTTCCCTGGACTTTATATAGAAACCCAAAACCACGCGGCCGCGGCAGCCTAATGTCTTCTAATCATCAGCAATATGAAATGGTTCCTTTGTAATGGGTTGGACTTTGCGGGGACCATAATAGGGTTAAACTTTGTAGTGACGTGTAATTTCTGGCTGTACTTTCCCTGGACTTTATACAGAAATTCAAAGCCGCGAGGCCGCTGCCATGGCCGCGCAACCTATTGTCATTTAATCATCACCAATATGAAATGGTTCCTTTTTAACGGGTCGGAATTTGGTGGGAAATCCTAACAAGAATAGTAAGTCTTTTGCTGAAATATTGAAGGCTACCAAAGTGGTAGCCATCTCTATAGACTGAACTAAGCCATATCCCCACGCTGGCTGAGAAGAAATATCCTTCTTTCTCGGGAAAAAACGTGGCGTGGCGTTAACCATAGTATGATGTCCATTAAGCTGACATGGACCTGGTGGCGTGGGAATGGGATACAAGGGAATAAATTATTATGTACTGGGAACAGCGGGACGCTGGTGGAATCTCGAGCTGGGGCCGATACCAGCGTATTTCTTTTGGTTCCAAAAACTGCTTGCAGATATTCTACCAGACTATCAACTAAGCCAGAGCCCCACGCCAGCTGATGACGAGAAATAACCATCTTTTTTGGTTTGTTTTCCCTTTGTCAGGCAGCGTGGTGATTACTAAACAGGCGTGATCTCGGTGGCGCGGGACGAGGGGGAAAAAAATAGAAAAGTTATGTAACAAACAGCGGGACTTAATATCTCTACATTCTCAGCAATGGAGAGCCATCAAATGCTTCCTTGACAGTGGGACTGTCTTTTCTTTTTTGGGGGAAAACCCTAGCAACAATAGTGAGTTATGTGTTGAAACATGGACTGTAACCAAGATAAAGCATAAACGAAGTGAAACTTATCACTTACAAGGGCGGGGACTGGGGTGCGGGAGGGGGCGGGAGGTATAATGGGGTGGTTGGTGATGGAATATGGGCACGGGTGAAGGGAGGGGTGTTTGAGTATTGTATAACTGACATAATCCTGAGAACTATGTAACCCTCCACATGGTGATTCAATAAAATGTAAATTTAAAAAAAAAAGAAACTTTGGTACAACTATACAATGGAATGCTATGCAGCTGTTACAAAAGATGAAGTCATAAGATTTGTGTATAAGTAAATGGTCATGGAGAATATCATGCTAAGTGAAATGAGTCAGAAAGAGATGGACAGACTCATTTCTAGAATATAAAATAACATAATATGAGACTTACATCCAAGGACAATGGACACAATGGCCAGGAATATTGTTCCAAAGTTGGAAGCTTGCCTCATGAACTGTGGGAGAAGGCAGCTGGAATAAAGAAGGGATCACTAAGTCAATGATAGTTGGAGGGGTCATTTGGGATGGGATATGTATGCTGAAAGTGGATAAAGTATCCAATGTGATGACCTCTCAGTATCTATATTGCAAACCATAATGCACAAAATTAGAGACAGAGTGTGGGGGGAATTGTCTGCCTTAAAGGCAGCAGGAGAGGTGGGATGGGGAGGAGATACTAAGGACATTGGTGGTGGAAGATATGCACTGGTAGAGGGATGGGTGTTCGATCATTGTATGACTGAAAGTCAAATATGAAAGCTTTTTTCAGGAAAGCAACGGAGCTTGAGTGGACTCTTCCTACGCTCTGAGGGTTCCTGTAGTGGGCACACTTTACTCTGGGCTCTACACTGTCATTACAAAGATTTTTTCGGGGGGGGGTCTTTATTCTCAGGATCTCTCTACCTAATCCTTCCTTAGCTCTCCCTCTTCACAGAACATAAATAAATACCATAAGTGTGAATATCTTTTCTGGTGAGGACCAAGAAAAAATTACAAAGCGTGGAGAGAAAAAGATTTTTACCTTAGGAATATATATTAGAACCATGGAACAGAGAAAATGCAGGTTTCACAACACTATGCCAGTGAAAAAGAAACTTCAACTTAATTATTGCACTTAATTAAGAAGGCTAAAGTGGCCCGGCCACACACCCACACATGCACACATGCACATATACACAGCTGTAGATATTCAAATGACTTCATGCTTTTCTAGATAGTCATATCTCACAAAAATGCGACATTATTTCCCATATTTAATTCATATTTGAATCTCTTTATTCTAAAGTTGATACACTTCCAGGGCTGTCCTGTATACTATTTGGCTGCACAAAAAACAAAGCTATCCCTAAAATGAGATTGAATACTAGCACAGTACAGCTTTCTACTCTCTGACCATTCCAAGTTAATGTCTCAGTATTACACTGTTTTTAATTGTTACATTGTTTTCAGGGTTTAATTATTAAAATAATTGCTTAAATGCAAATGATCTTATAAATATCAGTTAGGTCAGTGATGACTAGATTTTAAATAAACAAAGCAATTTTAAAAATTAAGATTTAATTATATATATGTATCCTATCAAAAATAATCTACCTTACTTCTTAATTTCTTCATTCTTGAATAAAAGCTTAAAAGAGATTTAAAGGAAAGGTATGAGGAAATATATATCATGAAAAAGGTAATTAAAAAGAAAGAATATGCATATTAATTATAGATAAAGCAGACCTAAGGGAAAATTAGGAGCAATTTTACAATGATAAAGAGATAAATTTCTAAAGGAGACAAAATTCTTCATGTATTTAAATTTATCACAGAGTATGAAAATATATGAGGCAAAGCTGGTAAGGCTGAAAGGAAAAATAAACACATTAATCATGATAGTAAGAGACATCAACTCTTTTAGTAATTGATAGATCAAGCAGGCATGAAATCAATGTAGACTGAGTATAATTATATAAGCTATAAATCAACTTGATCTAATTGACAATTCTAAGAATTCTTAACTAAATGCAATCATAATATATATTCTTCTTAAACTTTTATACCTCTTTAACCATGATAGACCACATTCTGGTCCATAAACCATGTTTTAATTTTTTAAAGAGCAAATATTATATAAAGTAATATTATCTGAGAAAAATAAAATAAAACTAGAAATAAATAACAGAAATATACTTAGGAAATTACCAAATATTTGCATATTAAACATATACACAATTATAAAAATACAATGGTCAAAATTAATTAATATGTGCTTTAATCACTGTATCACTGTCATCCCATTGTTCGTCAATTTACTTGAGCGGGCACCAGCAACATCTCTATTACACTCAGCCCTGAGATTTTATCAGCTTCTCCTTATTCGTCTTTCCCAACGATTGGAGGCTCTTTCAGGGTTAGGGGAATAAGACCTATCGTTACTGTTTTTGACATATCAAATATGCCACGGGTAGCATGCCAGGTTCTGCCGTGCGGGTGGGATATTCTCGGTAGCTTGCTGGGCTCTCTGAGAGGTATGTGTGAATATATATATATATATGTGTGTGTATATACATACACACATATATGTATATATACACATGTATATAGGTATATATGTATGTATATATATGTGCTTTAATAGTTGAATTTACTTAAAGTGTTAAATAATATAAAATTAATGTCAACCATCACATCAACAGACTAAAGAAGAAAAATAATATAAGGCTATTTATAATTTTTAATTGTGCTGAGAATTGAATCCAGAATATCATCCAAGGTTAGCTTAACCATTAAGACACACCACCAGCTCTCTGGTAATATGACTTGATGGAGAAAAAGCACTTGGAAAAACTCAATGCACATGATAGGTATAATCTCTCAGAAAACTGAAAATAATGGAGACTTTCTTTACTTGAAAATCTACCAAGCTTTAACAGATTGCGTCATGTTTAATAGTGAGAAATTAAATATTCCTCCCTATGTCTGGTATTGAGACAAAGATGCATCTTATCCTCATTCTTATTCAATTTGTATTGAATAAGTAATAACACAAAAAGTGAGATAAAATGTACACAGTTTCGTAAGGGAGAAGAAACGTTGCTCACACATGTAATGAGATCATATATTAAAAAATTCCAAGTAATCAATATCAGCAACAAAAAAAGAACCCACCTGGGACAAATAAGATATTAGAATAACTTTAGGTTACAATGTTAATATAGTAAAATCAGTTGCTTCTCATAACAGAAATATACAACACATTTAAATTTTAAAATAAATGCCGTTATCTACAGCACCATAAAATTAAACAAAGGTACAAATGTAATGAACCATGTACTATAATATGTGGGAAAGTAAAGAATGATAAAAGAAATCAAAGGACACAGACAAAAGGAGACATCATCCATGTTTATGAATTGGAAGCATAGGTGCTAAGATGTCAATATTACCAATTTGACCTATAGACTTAATGTAATCAAAACCCCAGGCAATGAAAAACTCTTATCATAATTCTCAGTGACATGGATACTATTATTAAGCTTTTAGATGCAGCAAATAAAATGATTAAGTAACATGCGTAAGGTCCAGAGCTAGAAAGACACAGATATGGTTTATTTTTTGGCTTCAGATTATTTTAGGCTTCAGATTTAGGTTTCAAATTTATTTTAGAATTCAGAGTACACTGTTATCACCTCTCCACAGTCCTGCCTCAGCATTATTTATATTATTACGGTAGCACTGTCATCCCGTTCTTCACCTATTTGCTCAATCGGGCACCAGTAACGTCTTAATTGTGAGACTTTTTGTTACTGTTTTTGGCATATGGAATACACCACGGATGGCGTGCCAGGGTCTCCGAGTGTTGGCAGGATACTCTCTGTAGCTTGCCAGGCTCTCCGTGAGGGATGTAGGAATCGAACCCAAGTCTGCCACATGCAAGGCAAACGCCCTACCCGCTGTCAAAGATGACTTAATAAAATTAATGTAGAGGACTGCCAAAGGATTTCTGTGCCTCCTGTTTCCTCTTAGTTAACTACTAAAATTAATTACTGCAGGTTTTTCCATTGATAATAAAAAGTCACATCAATAGTCAATGTCTTCATTGCATACTACTAGTACCTAGTAATTTGTTACCTAGTAACCTAGTAAAGGACTTGGAACAGAAATGAATAAGTGAACAACAACAATAATAATGATATTTCTTATACATTACAGTAATTATAACCTTTCATTAAAATGCTCTTAAATTTTTAATACTCAGAATTGTTGATAAGAGATATAATAAGGATGAAATAGCTTGTCACACATTTGATTCAGTGACCAAGGAAAGATAAGATGATTTTTTTTTTCCCGTTTGTAGGACGCAGAATACCACTCAGATCACTAAAAGCATCGACAAAATAAAAACAAATTAAAGTTTGTTTTAGGGCATTCTCAGATTGTAAATAAAGCAGGTAAGCAACATGAGAGATCAGAGGCTTCACAGCAGTCTTGCAGACTAGGTTCTTTTCATTGCGACTTCCTTTCTCTCTTAGCATCAGCTTTGTTCTCCAATGTGCTGGTCATCAAGGGCTAGAACTTTCCTATGCTGCTATTTTCTTGACTGTAATGATTTTTTTAATGTTTTTCTTCTCCCCTTTATTATTTATTTAGTTATTTGTTAAATCACAGTGAGATGCACAGTAACAAGGTTGTTCATGTCTGGATTTCAGTCATATAATGTTCTTTTTTCCTGTCACCACTGTTCAATTTTCATCATCCAAGTCCCCAGTTTCCCAGTTTCCCTCTTACTCCCTTGCTTGTTTCTATGGTAGGCACTTTATTTCTCTCTCTCTCCTCTCTCTCTCTCTCTCTCTCTCTCTCTCTCTCTCTCTCTCTCTCTCTCTCTCTCTCTCTCTCTCTCTCTCTTTCCTTCTCTCTCCTTTTAGAAAGATTATGGTTTGCAACATAGATGCTGAAAGTTTTCATGTGTATTCCTTTTTCTACTTTCAACACTCAAATCTCGTCCAGAGTGATCATTCCTGACTGTTTTTGTCATATTGGTCCCTTCTCTATCCTAACTGCCTTTCACTCCCCCCGACTCCCCTCACCAGCACACTCACACACTTGTGGCAAGCTTCCAACCATTCACCAGTCCTTCTGGCCCTCCTGAACCTGCATATTAGTCTCATTCTAAATTGAAATTCCATTTGACCTAGCAATACCACTTCTAGGACTATAGCCTGGGGGGCAAAAACACACCGCAGAGATGCCATTTACGTGTCTATATTCACTGCAGAACTATTCACAATAGCCGGAATGGAAACAACCCAAGTTCCCAAGAACAGACTATTGGATAAAGAAACTATGGTACATTTACACAATAGAATACTATGCTACTGTTAGGGGAAAATGAAGTCAGGAAATTTGCTTATAAGGAATGGACATGGAGAGTTTCATGCCGAGTGAAATGAGTCAGACGTAAAGGGACAGATATAGAATGATTTTATTTATTTGTGGGATCTAAAAATAAAATGTTCTTTTTAAGTTTAAGTTGTAATACAGCCCTGCAGGGGCTGCAATACTGAGTTGGCCCTGTTGAAAGAGTGTTTGTGGTTTCCTACCTTTGACTCAAGTACAATGTTTGACCATTGTTTATGCTGAAATTATGCGTACATTTTCATTTGGATGACTGTTGATGGAAAAAAAGTTTGAAACTCTTGAGCAGTCTGCTACTCATCATTTATACTTCTTTTGTTTCTCTTATTAAGATAATGAATTAACAGTGTCTTATAGTGTGTAATCCGTTTTAACATCAGCATCTATATTGCAATAGGAGTATCTCCATCAAAAACTATTTTTCATTTCTTGTTATATCATTTCCAGTTTTTAATACTTTATTAATGTTTAGCCACAGAAAAGTATTAGTATTTTATAAGTACAGTACTGTTACATCATCTCTACCACCACCAGTGTGGGACCCTTCACCAGTTTTCCAAGGACCCTCCCCTGACACCCCTAGACCCACGAGGTCATGATTCTATTGATGGTATCTCTGGGTTGTTTCCATTGAGAATGGTCTAATCCCTTGCTTTGTTTCCTATTCTTTGTAAATACATGACATCATCTGGTGTTTGTCTTTTTTTTTCCTAATTCACTTAGCATGACTTCCTCCAGTCCCACCCAAATTGCAGCAAGCTGTATGATTTCATCTTTTCTTACAGTTGAGTAGTATTCCATTGTGTATTACTATGTTTTTGAAAATTCCACTCTTCTGTTGTGGGGCATTTGGATTGTTTCCAGGTTATTGTAAATAATGGCTATTGTTAATAATGCTGTGAAGAGCATAGGTGTGCAGATGGTCCCATCAGATGAATGTTTTCATGTTTGAGTGTACATACAAAAGTGGAATTATATGGTCAAAAAGAAGTGTTATTTTTATTTTTCAGGGAGAAAGTTATTTCCAAAGAAATTGAATAAAGCTACAGTCCCATCAGCTGTAGAAGAGAATTGTTGGATGGATCTGGAGATTGCAATGCTGAGTGTCGATAAAGAGGGACAGCTATTGATATCATCTCCCCCATATGAAGGGTATAAAGAAATATAGGAAATAAATAAATTCTCAAAGGCAACAGAAACTGCGAGCTGGTCTTCAGCGGGAAGCTTACTAAGGCAAGGAGGATGGGGCAATGAGTGAGGAAGTACACTGGACGATGGTGGAGGGAAGCTGACCCTGGTGAAGGGTGGAGTTCTGGAATGTCATATGCATGAAACCAAACTAGTCATAGTACTGTAAATTTGATGCCTCAAATTAAAAAAAAAAAGATTTAAAGGTATTTTCCTTTTTCTATGGACCTCTATGTTAGACTTCTCTAATTTTGTTAAATAATCTTACTACATTATGGTTTTCAAATCACAAACCTAAGCAATGTATTTTATTTTAAAATGATTTTATAAATTAGTGTTGACATCGGGTAGGGCATTTGTCTTGCACTCGGCCGACCCGGGTTCGATTCCCAGCATCCCATATGGCCCCCTGAGCACCGCCGGGGTGATTCCTGAGTGCAGAGCCAGGAGTGACCCCTGTGCATTGCCGGGTGTGACCCAAAAAAAAAAAATTAGTGTTGAGGGGGCAGTACTTCATGCACTTGATTCTGAAGTAGCTTGAATATCTCAACTTGGAGTGCAGTGTTTCTTACTTTATGGGACTCATATTCTCTCTCTCTTTCTCTCTCTCTCTTTTTCTCATGTGTGTACCCTGTGTGTGTCATTCTTTATACTTCCTAAGTAAGACTATTTTCTTCACAAAAAAAATGATATTTGACTTTTTCCCATAGTAAGGAGGCACTTAAGGTAGTTAAGTATTTGGAAATAAAAATTTAGCTTTCAATAGCAAACTGTGTTGTGAATTCAAGTCACATATAATTACACACTGGCCATGTTTATCACCGCGGTTTGGATATTTATATAAAGGAATTATGGTGCTTCTCAAGCACAGGATGTTTAAACCAATGATCCTCTATTTTGTAATGGTGGGAGGAATTTACATTACGATGACCTATATTTACCCATTGCTTCTTAATGTTAGGGTCCCTGAGTCATCATTGAGCAGGGGTTGACCTAAGTTCTTAAAACAGACGATGTTTTCCAGAACAATTTTTCAATGAATAAAGTGTTATGTCAACAAAGGCTAAATGATACCCTGGCAAATCTCTCAGTAATGGTTCTCTTGTTATTCTAAGGGGCTCAGCCACACAGGAGGAGGAAATGGAAGAAACTTGTACTAGTGAATTTCTTTAAACTACAGGTAATGAGTCCTCCTACCTCAAATAAACTTAAATCTTGTAGCTAGTCTCTGCATGATTTTTTACTTTCCTCAAGCATCAAAGAAACATATTCTAAACGTATGCTATGTTAGAACAAGGGAAAAGATAATGATAAAGGTGTTTAGTGGTTGATTGTTTTCATGATAAAATGGAAGTTTTTCCTGTGTCATTATTCACATTTTAGTGAAAACTTGAAAGAAGCTATGCATGAAAAGGCATGTTTTTAACTTTCAGGAAACGAAAGTCTTTTCTGATCTATTAAAAGTACAGAGAAAAGGGGCCAGAGTGTTAATACAGTGAGTAGGAGGCTTGCCTTGTATGCAGCTCACCCCAGTTTGATCCCTGGAACCCCATGTAGTCCCCTCAGCCCACCAGGGGTGACCCCTGAGTGCAGAACCAGGAATAAGTCCTGAGCACTGCCAGGTGTGGTCCAAACACCAAAAAAAAAAAAGTTAAGTATAAAGAAAGGTGCCTCCGGGATTAGATCAATAGCTTTACGATATTGTCATAGGTACAGAATGCTTAAATGCCTCCGTTCCACTTCTGTTTCAGCTTTCATTTTCATGTCATTTGCCTCAGACTGTGGCAGGAAGCACTCCCTTCCTACTACCCAAAGTTTGCGGATAATTGATTGACTAAAATTACTAGTGTTGAGGAGGAATATAATTCCTTGACAGAGGAAGACATGGAAAAAATCAAAGATTTGATTCTATGTTCATAAAACCAGCAGGAAATGAGCTAAGGACTCCTGATATCAGGACTCCATTTTAATTTTTTTCCCAGCCTGTCAGTGGGAAGGAAACACTCCACTATAGTTCCAGGAGTCAGGTACAGCCCAATAACAAACTGTCTGGATTCTGGAATCACCGTACCCAACCACAATTGTTCCTCTGTGACTATAAGCCAGTTTAACAAAAAGCTGATTTTGCTTCTGTGTAGGATAACATAGCCTCAGTAGTTTAGGTTTATTGGGTTACTCCCATTACAGTGCTCCTATTCCTCTTTGTTTATTTGTAGCTTCTTTCTTAGTGTTCTGTTGACTTGTAAATAATGTTTTTCTCTTCTCCTTGAGTCCTTTGCATAGTTTATTCAGAGCAAGTCCTTTTTGTATGGACACAGGAAGACTTAACAAATGTTATGCTTTTGTAACCTGGGAGTCATTTGACTCTACATGATATTTTCCTCCAGGGCATCTGTTCTCTTGACCTAAGCCTCAGCTGCCCTTACTTCCTAGCACCCCCAAAGCACGGTCCCGACGTGGGACAAGAAGGACCCAGGGCAAGCGGTGAGTTGTGTGCTACCCTGGCATCGAGATGGGCCTGGCCAAAGTGCCTAATGCTTAACTATGAGTTAAGAGCTTGATCATGGACAAATGCTGTCATGATCCAAACAGTGATACTAGATTTGGACCCTGCTAGGGCTAGGAAAGACTAATCTGGCCTGAGTGCTGTAGTCTGAGATGAGGTGACCCCCGGAGAGCAATTCTAAAAGTTTTATGCATCTCTTGCTATGCCCATACAAAATGATTAATATTGTGAATGCTTATATGTTTGTTGGACAGAGAGGAGAAACACAACCATGGGATTTCATCCTTGGATGGGTCCTGCTGAAAGCATATCTGTGCTAGAGAATAGGTGTTCTGCTAGTGTTATTGAACTTTTTGTGCCTAGCATTTTATTTTATGGTTAAAATCTGTTCTAAACAAAAAGGGGGGAGATGTTGGAATATTTCCCCTTTTCCAGCTGCCTTCTGGAGTTTTGTCACAGAAACCTAGCTGATCTTTGACCCGCAGATCTAAGGTGCTAGCCTAGTCTTTGGGATGTAAATTTCAGGTGCTGTCTAGTTTGTAGTTGACATGTAGATTTCTTGCTGCAGCCCAGCCTGGTCTTTGGGATGTAAATCCGAGTGCTTTCAGCCCAAAGAAGGCTTCAGCTTAGGTTTTGGTTTTGTATCTTGTTTCCAGGGGCAGATCCACAGGGCCAGATCCACCGAGAGAGATCGGGGAGAGACAGGTAGGAGGAGGGAGAGAAGCCAGAGAGAGGCAGCAGTTGAGCAGTAGATCCAGAGAGAGGCCGTTGCTGGGAGTGCGGGAGATGAGAAAGTTTGAAGATTGAATAAACGGTAACTAATCAGCAACCAGCTTGGTCCTCGTTCTTCCTTTGCCTGTCCTTGACCACCGGCCGTCCCGATCCAGTCCACACACTGCGGTTCCAGTGCACCGAACTCGGGTGGTGAGACAGAGCCGCCCGGAGAGCCCGCGAGTGTACTCGCCCCTCGGCGAGCTTTAGTTTTTTACACTTCTGTAAATAACTCTACTGACCATAGCTACAGAAGCCCCTTACCTATTGTATCAAATGTGTGACAAGGAAGTGGTTTTTGCCATTTTAAACTCATCCTTGACTCTGCAGGGCCATGAGTACTTTGGGATGCTTGTCCTCTTGAGATTACCACCTCACATAACAGAGACTCCCAATTCCTCCTCTCTGAGTGTTTTTCACAAAGTCTCTTGTAACAATGTCACAAAATAAGTTTTTTGCTTTTAATTAAACATTTTTAATAATTTTTTTTATTGAATCACCATGTGTAAAGTTACAAAGCTTTCAGGCTTAAGTCTCAGTTATACAATGCTCGAACACTCATCCCTTCACCAGTGCACATATTCCACCACCAAGAACCACAGTAAACCTGCCCCCCACCCCCCACCTCCCCAGTCCCCCACCCCACCTGTGTAGCTGATAAATTTCACTTTACTTTCTCTTTACTTTGATTACATTCAATATTTCAACAAAAAACTCACTATATGTTTGGAGTTTCCCCCCAATGTCGGACCTGCTGGAAAGGAAGCATTTGATAATTTGTTTTCTATTGCTGAGAATGAAGAGATATGAGGTCATGTGGCCACAATAGTGGCAGCAAGGTTTTGGATTTCTGCATCTTAGTATTTTTGTAACTAAATCCAGAGAAATTTCTGCCAGAACTTGCATCATTGCTAGCTCGTACCTCTCTGCTGCTTTATATTCCACATATGAGAGCAATCTTTCTATGTCTGTCTCTTTCTTTCTGACTCATTCCACTTAGCATGATACTTTCCATGTTTATCCACTTATATGCAAATTTCATGACTTCACCCTTTCTAACAGCTGCATAGTATACCATTGTGTAGATGTAGCAAAATTTCTTTAACCAGTCATCTGTTTTGGGACACTCCAGTTTTTCCCAGATTGTGGCTATTGTAAACAGTGCTGCAATGAACACAGAAGTGAAAATGTCATTTCTACTATACCTTTTTGCCTCTCTGGGATATATTCCCAGGAGTGGTATTGCTGGGTCAAATGGGAGCTCAATTTCTAATATTTTGAGAATCGTGCATATTGTTTTCCAAAACGGCTGAACAAGTCGGCATTCCCACCAACACTCCCTTTCTCCCCACATCGGCGCCAACACCAGTCGCTTTTGTTTTTTCTGGATGTGGGCCAGTCTCTGTGGTGTGAGATGGTATCTCATTGTTTTTTTGATCTGCATCTCCCTGATGATTAGTGATGTGGAACATTTTCTCATGTGTCTCTCAGACATTCATATTTCTTCTTTGGGGAAGTTTCTGTTCATTTCATCACCCCATTTTTTGATCAGGTCGGCAGTTTTCTTCTTGTGGAGTTCAACCTGTGCCTTGTATATCCTTGATATCAACCCCTTATCAGATGGGTATTGGGTAAATATCCTTTCCATTCTGTAAGCTGTCTTTGTACTTTGGTCACTGTATCTTTTGAGGTGCAGAAGCTTCTTAGTTTAAGGTAGTCCCATTTATTTATCTCTGTTTTCACTTGCTTGGCCAGTGGTGTGTCAGCTTTGAAGATACTGTTGGCTACAATGTTGTGGAGGGTTTTGAAGACCTTGTCTTCAATGTACCTTAGGGATTCTGGTCTGATGTTGAGGTCTTTAATCCATTTTGATCTAACTTTTGTACATGGTGATAGGTGGAGATCTGAATCCATTTTTTTTGCATATAGCTGTCCAGTTTTGCCAGCACAATTTGTTAAACATGCTTTCCATGCTCCACTTCACATTTCTTGCTCCCTTATCAAAGATTAGATGATTATATATTTGGGGTGATGTGTCAGAATATTCAACCCTGGTCTGCAGCTCTGCCTTTGTTCCAGTACCATGCTTTTTTAATTACTACTGCTTTGTAGTAGAGTTGGAAGTTGGAGGGGGTTGATTCCTCCCATTTTCTTTTTCACAAGAATTGATTTAGCTATTCGTGGGGGCTTATTGCTCCAAGGGAATTTCGGGAGTGCTTGCTCCATTTCTTTGAAGAATGTCAAGGGTATCTTTATAGGGACCGCATTGAATTTGTAGAATACTTTGGGGAGTATTGCCATTTTGATAATATTAATTCTTCCAATCCATGAGCAGGGGATAGCTTTCCATTTCCTCGTGTTCTCTTTTATTTCCTGAAGTAGCGTTTTGTAATTTTCATTATACAAGTTCTTTACCTCCTTAATTAAGTTGATTCCGAGGTTTTTGATCGTTTGAGGCACAATTGTGAACGGGATCGTTTTTATCATGTTGCTTTCTTCTTTCTCAATATTTGCGTATAGGAAAGGCATGGACTTTTGGCTGTTGATTTTAGAGCCTGCAACTTTACTATATAAGTCTATTGTTTGTAAGAGTTTCTTGGTAGAGATTTTAGGGTTCTCTAAGTATAGTATCATATCGTCTGCAAATAGTGAGAGTTTTATTTCTTCCTTTCCTACCTGAATGCCCTTAATGCCTTTTTCTTGTCTAACTGCTATTGCAAGTACTTCCAGTACTATATTGAACAGGAGTGGAGAGAGTGGTCATACTTGTCTCGTTCCTGATCTCAGAGGGAAGGTTCTTATTTTTTCCTCATTGAGGATGATGCTTGCTGTAGGCTTGTAGTAGAAGGCTTTGACTATATTGAGGAACGTCCCTTCTATACCCATTTTGGTGAGAGTTTTCATCATAAATGGGTGCTGGATCTTGTCAAATGCTTTCTCTGGATCTATTGATATGATCATATGGTTCTTATCTTTTCTTTTGTTGATATGATGGATTATGTTGATTGATTTCAGAATGTTAAACCATCCTTGCATCCCCGGAATGAATCCCACTTGGTCGTGGTGTATGATCTCTTTGATGAGTTGTTAAATTCTGTTTGCTAATATATTGTTGAGAATCTTTGCATCCATGTTCATCAGGGATATTGGCCTGTAGTTTTCTCTTTTTTTGTGGGGTCTTTGTTTGCTTTTGGTATTAGGGAGATATGAGCCTCGTAAAAATTGTTTGGGATAGTTTCTGGTTTTTCAATTTCCTGGAAAAGCTTGAGAAGAATTGGCAACATGTCCTCTTTAAATGTCTGGAAGAATTCGCTAGTGAATCCATCTGGACCTGGGCTTTTGTTTTTGGGAAGACTTTTGATTACAGTTTCAATTTCCTAGATATTAATAGGACTATTCAGGTATTTTTGGTCTTCTTAGTTCAGCCTTGGGAGATTGTAGGAATCCAGGAATTTATCCATTTCTTCTAGGTTCTCTTGTTTCATGGCATACAGCTTTTCAAAGTAGTCTCCGATAATCCTTTGAATTTCTTTGTTTATATTGTGATGTCCCCCTTTTCATTTCTGATTCTGTTTATAAGGGTTCTCTCTCTCACTTTCTTTGTGAATCTTGCTAATGGTTTATCAATCTTGTTTACTTTCTCGAAGAACCAGCTCTTTGTTTCATTGATCTTTCGGATTGTCTTTTGGTTTTCCATGTCGTTGATTTCTGCCCTAAGTTTTATTATCTCTTTTCTTATGATTGGTTTGGGCTCCTTTTGTTGGTCCTTTTCTAAAATCTTAAGCTGTGAAGTCAAGTTATTTATATGGGCCCTTTCTTCCTTCCTGAGGAATGCTTGCAGAGCTAAAAATTTTCCTCTTAAAATGGCTTTAGCTGCGTCCCACAGGTTCTGGTAGCTCGTGTTTTCATTCTCATTTGTTTCCAGGTACCTTTTCATTTTTTCCTTGATTTCCTTCCTGACCCACTCATTGTTCAACATCAAGTTGTTTAATTTCCAGGTGTTTGATTTGGTTTTCTGCGTCTGTATGTGATTAACTTCTATCTTCAGTGCATCATGGTCTGAAAAGATAGCTGATACAATGTCTATCTTCCTGGTTCTGTTGAGGTATGTTATGTGGCCCAACACATGGCCTATTCTGGAAAATGTTCCATGTGCACTGGAAAAGAATGTGTAATCCCTTTTTTTGGGATATAAAGCCCTGTATAGATCTATTAGCCCTATATCTTCTATTTCTTCCTTCAAAGCCAGTATTTCCTTGGTGGGTTTTAATCTTCTTGCTCTATTCAGGGGTGATAGGGCAGTGTTGAAGTCTCCAATTACTATTGTGTTGCTCGAGATGTCCTTAAGGTCTGTTAGCAGTTGTTGTAGGAATTTGGCTGGTCCCTCATTGGGTGCATACATGTTTAAGAGTGTGATTTCTTCCTTCTGTACATATCACTTGATTAATAAAAAATGGCCTTCCTTACACTTTCTAATATTTTTCAACCTGAAATCTATGTTGTCCAATACAAGTAAGGCCAGCCCAGGTTTTTTGAGAGATTTGTTTGCTTGCAGGATTGTTTTCCATCCTTTGACTTTGAGTCTGTGTTTGTTCTGGTTATTCAGATGCGTTTCTTGTAGGCAGCAAAATGTTGGGTTCAGTCTCTGAATCCATTTTGCCACTCTGTGTCTCTTAATTGGTGAATTTTGACTATTGACATCAAGAGAGATTATTGTGGGATTTTGTGCCATCGTTCTGTAAGGGTTTGTTTTGCTTGTAGGTGTTCTGCTTGTCTTACAATAGCCCCTTTAGTCCTTTTAGGTTTGGTTTTGAGTCTATGAAGTTCCTGAGCTGTTGATTATCCACAAAATAGTGTATCATTCCTTTGAGTTTGAATGAGAGTTTAGCCGGATAAAGTATTCTTGGTGAAGTGTTCATTTCATTGAGTTTTTTCACTATATTCCGCCACTGCCTTTGGTCTTGGAGGGTTTCCTCTGATAGTTCTGTTGTGAATCTAAGGGGTACTCCTTTGTATGTGATTTCCTTCTTCGACCTTGCTGCTTGCAGTATTGTGTCTCTATCCATGATGTCCATCATTCTAACTATGATATGTCTTGGGGTTTTTCTGTGAGGGTCTCTTTTATCTGGCACCCTTCAGGCACCTTGAATCTGGATACCTGCATTCTCCAATTCTGGGAACTTTTCAGCAATGATTTGTTTGACTGTGCCTTTTTCGTTGGGGTTGGTTCCCCGTCCTTCTGGTACTCCAATGATTCTAAAGTTGCTCCTCTTGTAATCATTTCCTAGAACTCTGAGTCACCCTAGAGCTATTTTGAGGTCTGTTTCCATTGTTTGTTGTTGCCTGTAGTTGCTTGCAGCTCATCTTCAAGCGCACTGATTCTGTCTTCCACTGCAGTCATTCTATTATTGAGGGCAGTCACAGAGGTTTTTTTTTTTTTTTTTTTTGCTTTTTGGGTCACACCCAGCGATGCTCAGGGGTTACTCCTGGCTTTGCACTCAGGAATTACTCCTGGTGGTGCTTGGGGGACCATATGGGATGCCGGGGATCGAACCCAGGTCGGCCGCGTGCAAGGCGAATGCCCTACCTGCTGTGCTATTGCTCCAGCCCCCAGAGTTTTTTATTTCATCTACCAAATCCTTTATTTCTTTTTGTAGGTGTTTTATTTTTGCTCTCATTTCTTCCAATATTTTCTCGGCTGTCTGTTGTACTGTTTCTGTCAGATCCTCCTTTAACTTGTCAATCTTTTCGTTGAGTTCATTGACCATCTTGAGGATTTCAACTCCGAATTCTTTATCAGAGAGCTCAAGTTTGCAGAAAATGCCTATTTAGGTTTTTGGACTCCTTTCATCATCCTCTCCTTGTGGTGGGGATTTGCGCTGTTTCTTCATGTTGTTGTGGTGATATGGAAGAGGGACCTTCAAGATCAGTATCCCTGTTCCCTCTTGTTGTGAAAAAGCATTCTGGATGGGCTCGGTCAATGGTGCTTGCCTTTTTATTTTCCCGTTCTAGAACCTGGCCTCCCACTTAGATGTTCCTCTAATCCTTATGTAAAGTCTTGTGTTTTATTGTCCTACTGTTTATAGATATCTAGGATGCTACTCTTGGACATGACATAGGTAATGAAGGCTGAGATGAAACAACATATTGATGGGCTTTAGGAGAATATCTGCGGTCAGAAAAGAGGCCACGCCCACTTTTGCCTAGGCCACACCCTGACGGTTAGGCCACGCCCCTTTCCCCACAATAGCACACAGCTGTGCCGGAAAAGAGAACGGCTGCGGTGCTTGGGGGCGGCATGCCGGCCACTAGGGCAGCAGTCCGGGGTGGGGGAGGACAGCTGGGGTACTTGGGGAGTAAAAAAAAATTTATTAGTGAATCACTGTGAGGGGTACTGTTATAGACTTATAAACTTCCATGCTTGCGTTTCAGTCATACAATGATCAAGTACCCATCCTTCCACCAGTGCCCATTCTCCACCATAAATGGTCCCAGCATCCCTCCCACCACTCCCACCCACCCCCCCAACTTCACCCCACCTCTGTGGCAGGGCATTCCCTTTTGCTCTCTCTCTCCTTTTGGGTGTTGTGGTTTGCAGTAGAGGTATTAGGTGGCCATCATGTTCGGTCTATAGCCTACTTTCATCCCGCCTCTCCCATCCCAAACAGGCCCTCCTAGTACCCTTTACTTGGTTGTCTCTTCTCTCTCTGAATTGCCTTTCCCCACAGCATGCGAGGCCAGCTTCTAAGCTGTGGAGTAATCCTCTTTGTACTTATCTCTGCTGTTCTTGGGTTTGGGTGTTAGTATCCCATTCTGATACTTTACATTCCACGAATGAGTGCAGTCTTTCTATGTTTGTCCCTCTCTTTCTGTCTCATTTCACTTAACATGATACTTTCCATGCTGCTCTACCTATATGCAAATTTCATGACTTCATCTTTTCTAACAGCTGCATAGTATTCCTTTGTGTAGATGTACCAAAGTAAATGTAGTAGTCATCTGTTCTCAAGCAGTTGGGTTTTTTCCAGATTCTGTCTATTGTAAACAGTGCTGCAATGAACATTTAAGTACAGATGTCATTTCTACTATACTTTTTTACATCTCCTGGATATACTCCCAGAAGTGGTATTTCTGGGTTAAATGGGAGCTCAATTTCTAATTTTTTGAGAAGCCTCCATATTATTTTCCAAAAGGGCTAAGCCATTCGGCATTCCCACTAGCAGTCTGTGCGTGGTTGACGTATATCTTCAGTGCATCGTGGTCTGCAAAGGTAGCTGATACAATTACTATCTTCCTGATTCTATTGAGGTATGTTTTTGTGACCCAGCACATGGTCTATTTTGAAAAATGTTCCTTGTGCACTGGAAAAAAAAGTGCATTCTCTCTTTTCAGATGCAAAACCCTGTATAGATCTATTAGCCCTCTCTCTTCTATCTCTTCCTTCAAAGCCAGTGTTTCCTTGCTGAGTTTTAATCTTGTAGATCTATCTAGAGGTGATAGGACAGTGTTGAAGGGACAGCGAAGGCCAATTTTTTCTAGTCAAGGCATATGTATGCAGGAAGACACAAAATAATTTTTGCAGAGACAGGCATTAGATAATTCCTCTGTAACTATGCCAATGCTGAAGAGGAAATCTGTGTAGAAATGAAAGAGTCTTTCACCACATTGTTCTCTTTTTCAATCACAGAGAAAAATTATTCTTACAAGCACACCTTTCATGTGTCAAACTCTAGGTTTGCATACGTAATCAATCACTGGCACAGTTGCCAAGGACTGTCATCACCAGTTCAGACCTATTAGGGCTTATCCTATGGCACTCATCAAACAAAATTTGGCAATTCCCAGGGAAAGAATGGAAAGGACATTAGATTTGCAAGAAATAATACCTATCCTGGATCAGTCTGTAGTTGTCTGACATGCACCATTATGATTGAAAGATTTCACATGAGTTTTTCCTCATTGCATTCTAAAACATGTGTTATTTGCTAGATATAGGTCAAGGAAATGCATGAAATAAATAATGAAATTCAAGAAAAGCAAATAAAATAAACATACATATAATATTTGTAGTGCACAAACATGATTATAGGCTGCATATACATACATGATAAAAGGTTTATAAGTCAGTTAATATATTTATATAAATTTGTAGATTTTTTTATAATATTGCAAATATTCTCAATCCTACAATATAGTAACACAATGAAGGAGATCTAGTAGTTGAAATTGAGTTTAACACCATTAAGCAAAAATAATAGAAAGTATATGCTCATATGTTATGCCATATTTGCATATTAGAGGACACAAAGTTATTTCTGTGAAGTCAAAATGAAATAAGACTGTGAAAACATTGAATAACCTTAGAAGATAGTATAAATGTCCACTTAAAGAAGGAAAAAAATCAACAAATAAAGATGGAGATAATATTGTGGCTACCACTCCAAACCAAACACTGCATCTGGGTTTTTCTTCTTCCCAAATATTTGCTTTATTTGCTAAAGTAGACTTCCTGACATTTTAAATTGTCTGTGTAACTAGACACCCATGTGGCTGAACAGCAACAGTAGAAAATTGTAGTGAAGCAACTTTTCAGAAAACTAGACAATATTTGGCAATATAAACACCTGTTCAGTTGATCATATTGAAGATTAGCATGTGAGGGAAGAAAATTCAGCCAAGCAACATATGCCAGAATCTGAGTGTGGTAAAGGCAGCCAGCATCTTGTGAGGATGTGGAATTGAAGGGGAATGGATTTTTAGTGTTTGAGCAGATGAAAGGAATTGACTCAGATTATTTTCATGCACAGAACTGGGACCCTCATTGAAGGAAGTTCACCAGGAAATGCAGGTGACAGAAGACAAAATAGAAGGCTGAATTTGGAAGCAATAGGAAGATGATAGGAATAAATAGAAAATGAGTGATACTTCTTGAATGGCTTCTAGAACTCTCTCTTAGCCATAGACACTTTTTAAAGAATATACCACATTCTTTCCACTTTCTCAAACTGATACCACTTAAACTGTCAATGTGGGACCAGAGGGTACAGTGGACAAGGTGTTTGCCTTTCCTGAAGTCAACCAAGATTCAGTCCAGGACACCACATATAATACCCTCTAGCCACTCCAGAAGTGATCCCTGAGCATAAATCTGGGAGTAATCCTTGAGCACCACCAGTGTGGTCCCCAAACAGCAACAAAAAAAGTCTATTCTTAGCTTCTATATAATCTGATGTATTTCTGTGATATCTTGATTGGTTCTTTTCTCCATATGAGTGGTTAGTATTGCTCATGAGGAGTCCTGGAGCAATTCAACAGCAAAAGTAGCCTTGGATACCATTGGGGAGGTGCTGAGTGATTTTTCTGAGGTGCTTAGTGAGTGATATATTTTATTCTGGGAAGGGAGCAGTAGGTCAAATAAATTTGGCGACCTCTGTTTTAGAGTACTGTTTCCAAAATTTTTAGACTGTCTAAGTATCAATTAGCCATCATGTTAAAATGAAAATATAAATGTAGAGTTCCTGGGGCTGGGTGTGAGGTTCCGCTTTTCTAGGAAGCTCTCAGATAATGTCAATGTTGATGACCCTGGAAAAACATTCAGAGTAATAAGATTTAGTATCTCTCTCATCTACATCATTCGCATTCTTTATTTGCATGGAGTTCCCCACTCCCTTTATCCACCAATATCCACTTAAAGATGCTAGTTTTGGCTTGTAGCCCCTGCTCTGCTTGTTGAATCTGATGGCTTCCACTATTCAACCTGGAATTTAGACTTCTCTCTTGATCCTCAGAAGAATGATACTGAGATTATTTGATCAGTATTCCATTTTAATATTTTATTTTTATTTATTTTAGGAGGGTTGGATCTACCTAACAGCGCTCTGGTATTACTCGTTGCTCTGTGCTCAGGGATCACTTCTGGCCTTTCTCTGGAGACCATATGTAATGCTGGAAATAGAACCAGGGTTGGCCATGTGCAAGGCAAGGTCGTAACCCAGGGACTATGTCTCCAGCCCTTCATTCCAATATTCTTTTGCAATTTATACACTGAGGTTTCTTTTAAATTGCTCTTAGAATATAAAACTGTGATGTTTCTTGATGTTTTTGATATTACTAAAGCACTTAAGAAAAGAGGATTATTATGTTCACCTTGGTTCTCAATTTGGCCTTCTTCAGAGACTAACTTTTTGTTTCTTTTCAGTATGTGTTCAGAATCTTCCTGTAAGTGTGACAAATGATTTACTTAATATTAGTTCAAAATTCTAGTAACCAACAAGTGTCTGCCCATATTTTGTCTAATTTTAACCACAATGCAAAAACTTCCTGAGTATCTGCAAGAACTTTGTCTTGGGCAAGCCATTTGTCTACAAGTGCTCCTTGAGCAATCAGGACGAAATCACATCACCAAATCTCAGTGTTTATTGATGAAAATAACAAGTAAAGTAACATGTTCAGTCATGGAGATTATTAAGTCAGCATTTAATTATTGAATAAGCAACCAAAAATATCATTGACTTTATTCTTAATTGTCTTTAAAACGCATATGCACTATTTTTTGGAAAGTCTCCCCACCACATTAGACCTTGATTTCTTCATTTGTAAATTGGGGAAAATATTGAACCTATTTCAGAAGTGCTCATGATAATCCAATAAAGTAATAAATATAAAGAAGTTGATGCCGTGGGCCCCACTGATGACTTATGTGAAGCGGGGAGGAGAAAGATGGTCACTTTCTCCCTATCTGCTTCTGCCTCCAGGGACCCGCTGGGAAGACTAGGATTGGCAAAGTCTGAGATGCGCCCCTGTTAGTCCCAGTAGGTGGCTGTCAGGCCACACCTGAAGCCCACTTTTTCTTCTGGGCATGGGAGCTGATCCCCACCTCCCGATTTCTCGGGAGTCTCCAACTCAGGCTGGAGCAAAGGACTTGCTCTTTGCAGGAAAGGAGAGGCCAGTCCCAGGCCTTACCCAGGGTTTTGGGGGTTCTTGTCTCACCTTGCAGAAAATAATTTCAAGAGTAGGCCATCACTGAAGTAAAGCAGATTTTATTTGGAGGTTTGAAAGGGAGGTGGGGGAGGAGAGGGAGAGAGGAAGAATGAGAGGAAGAGAGAGAGGGAGAGAGAGGCGGAGGGAAAGAAGGAGAGAGAGAGGGAGAGAGAAAAAAGGAGAGGAGAGAGAGAAAGAGGGAGAGAGACAGAGGGACTGAGAGAGAGAGAAAGAGAGAGAGAGAGGGAGAGAGAGAGAGAGAGAGAGAGAGAGAAATGCACTCCACCAAGGGAGATTGCAGGCTTCCCCAAAGACAGAGAAGCCTTGAAATGGCCTTAGGACTGGCTTTTATATGCATATTCCTAACTACAGGATGCCTTAGTCTGGAGTTTTCTGACAGAGGTAGGGGTTGGTCAGTTATTGCATCAAAGGAACAGCTTTGAAGTTTCCAGTGAATCTCTTTCAAGCCCTTAATTGTTATCTCTGCTGAAGTTCATCATTTCTGTAGGGGTCTGTCCTCCTCAGGGTCTGTTCCTGATTTTTCCTGTTTTGGTTCTTGTTTTCTCTTTTCTGCTGAGTGTCTTAACAAGCTCTCCCAACTGCAGAGCTGTTATTTCCCAGGAAATTTTCTGCCACTGCCTCTGGAGGGGCCATCCCTATCTGCCTGCCTACATCAAAGTTAAATAAATGTAATAATGAATATGAAACTTTTCTCATTGTAATCATTCACAAATGCTAGTCATCGGTATAGGGAAGAAATGTGCAGTAATTACAGTAAGTATCTTTGTGACTCATTCAGTAAAGTGGACATTTAAGGCATTATATTCTGTTTATTACAGCCAACTATTTAAAAAATCATGCTAGGCTCATTTTCCTCAAAGATTTATCTTATTCTCAAGAACCTTAATGAAGCACCTTTGACTTTAGAGGGATCCACAAATTAATATTTCTCAATCTGAAAGGTTCATAAATGTTCTGCCTTATATTGTTCTCCTAATGCATTCTGTATTACTGAAATCATCAGCATAATAAATGAGCATTTTGTAATGCTGCTCATAAAACTCAGATAATTATGCTGTATAGCACTTTGGAGCTTAATATGCATTTTCTCAGATTGTCTAATTGTTTCCTAACCAATTAACACTAGTAGAGTTGGTTTTATTGTTTCCATTTTGTGCATAACAGATCGAAATTTCAGAGAAATGAACTACTAACCTAAATTTACAGTCTTGCTAAGTGACTGCTCAGGACTCAAACATTGATCTTACTGCAAATTCCATATTTTGGCATGACTTTTAGATCTCTTAGTCTGGAAATGTCTTGTTTAGCAAAGTGTGTTTATGAGCTCTTAAGGGGATAGATGGTCCTTGGGACCTTTTTTTGCTAGCATCCTATAAAAATGATAATTCAGTTTTTATTTTGTTTTCTGCATTGGTCTTCAGTTGTTTCCCATTTGATGAGGGAACTATTGCCATGACTTAATCCCTGTGACCACATAGATAAATGAAACCCAAACTTCACAATATCCACTATGCTATTGTAACTTTCAATTAGCAAATGTCATTCTCTACTTAAGTTTTTAAGCTTCTCATAGAATTTATAGTGAAAAAAATGCATAGCTTTTAACGAGAAAGTGTGAATAAATGTATGATCAAATATATTAAACAGCTGCATTTCTACATTGCCTGATATTTCAGATTGAAATGTTGAGTTTTAAATTTTAAGAGGCTTTTTCACTCTAAACAACAATTTTCTATCCAACAAATTTTCACTGTATCACTGTATCACTGTCATCCCTTTGTTCATCGATTTGCTTGAGCGAGCACCAGTAATGTCTCCATTTTGAGACTTGTTACTGTTTTTGGCATGTCAAATACACCATGGGTAGCTTGCCAGACTCTGCCGTGTGGGTGAGAGATACTCTCAGTAGCTTGCCAGGCTCTCCAAGAGGGGCGGGGGAATCAAACCCAGGTCGGCCTCGAGAAAGGCGAACACCCTACCGCTGTGCTATCGCTCCAACAAATTTTAGTTTTGCTAACTTTTCATAATATAATCCTTACCATTTAAAAATGATATGTTGAATATGAAATGCATATTATTAAAATTTTTATATTTCAATATTCTGAATAATAACAAAAGTGCACCTTTGTTTAGTATAAGGGTTTGAAAAAATAATTCTTTTAGACTTGCTTACCTTGAAAAAATTTTGTCATAAATTCCACATCACCATTCTTACTTAGAGCATAACTTCCTAGCAACTAGATAACTAAACTTTACAAAACATCAGTAAGCATTACAAACACTTCACCATCCATTTTTAAAATAATAATCACATGCATTATCGCATTTAATTTCACCAAAAAAGTGGCTTTGACGAAAGGCTTTCTGTTCAGGTTTGGAGCTCTAGTTGTTCTTGATCTGGTATGATATATATATATCAAAGCATAATGATACTTATTTTTTAACTTTGCCCAATATCAATACAATAAGCCTCAAAACTCTTATCTATAACTAAATTAATATTACATAGAATAATTATCAATCATAACAAATGTGATACTTTATTATTTTCAATGCTATCACAATAATCATTGTTAGTAAACAGGTTTGAATTATCAATTTAAGTTAACAAGGTCACCTATTAGATTTTAATTTTTATATTAGAAGACATTTTTTGGTCTCTG